>NC_134356.1:12531871-12741722 GCF_048569485.1 Anomaloglossus baeobatrachus | reverse complement strand
AGAGGCCGGGAGCTGCTGCCACAAGGGAAAACAATGTAAAGATTAAATCAGAGAGGGTCTGTTGTATATGATGGGGGGGGCTGAATATGGGAGCCCTATGAGGTCCTTATATGACATACAGCCCCCCATAGGGCTCCCATCATGTGAGGGGCTGTATATGACATGGGAGCCCTATGGAGGGGGGGCTGTGTACGACATGGGAGCCCTATGGAGGGGGGGCTGTATACGACATGGGAGCCCTATGGAGGGGGGGCTGTATACGACATGGGAGCCCTATGGAGGGGGGGCTGTATACGACATGGGAGCCCTATGGAGGGGGGGCTGTATACGACATGGGAGCCCTATGGAGGGGGGGCTGTATACGACATGGGAGCCCTATGGAGGGGGGGCTGTATACGACATGGGAGCCCTATGGAGGGGGGGCTGTATACGACATGGGAGCCCTATGGAGGGGGGGCTGTATACGACATGGGAGCCCTATGGAGGGGGGGCTGTATACGACATGGGAGCCCTATGGAGGGGGGGCTGTATACGACATGGGAGCCCTATGGAGGGGGGGCTGTATACGACATGGGAGCCCTATGGAGGGGGGGCTGTATACGACATGGGAGCCCTATGGAGGGGGGGCTGTATACGACATGGGAGCCCTATGGAGGGGGGGCTGTATACGACATGGGAGCCCTATGGAGGGGGGGCTGTATACGACATGGGAGCCCTATGGAGGGGGGGCTGTATACGACATGGGAGCCCTATGGAGGGGGGGCTGTATACGACATGGGAGCCCTATGGAGGGGGGGCTGTATACGACATGGGAGCCCTATGGAGGGGGGGCTGTATACGACATGGGAGCCCTATGGAGGGGGGGCTGTATACGACATGGGAGCCCTATGGAGGGGGGGCTGTATACGACATGGGAGCCCTATGGAGGGGGGGCTGTATACGACATGGGAGCCCTATGGAGGGGGGGCTGTATACGACATGGGAGCCCTATGGAGGGGGGGCTGTATACGACATGGGAGCCCTATGGAGGGGGGGCTGTATACGACATGGGAGCCCTATGGAGGGGGGGCTGTATACGACATGGGAGCCCTATGGAGGGGGGGCTGTATATGACATGGGAGCCCTATGGAGGGGGACTGTATATGAGGTGGGAGCCCTATGGAGGGGGACTGTATATGAGGTGGGAGCCCTATGGAGGGGGGGCTGTATATGAGGTGGGAGCCCTATGGAGGGGGACTGTATATGAGGTGGGAGCCCTATAAGGGGGGCTGTATATGAGATGGAGTCCTATGGAGGGGCTGTATATGAGATGGGAGCCCTATGGAGGGGCTGTATATGAGATGGGAGCCCTATGGAGGGGCGCTAGGACCTGGAAGCACCATGTGACCAGTGACATTGCCCGGTCACATGGTGCCGTGTAAGGTCCTGCTGCAGGAATACGCAGCTGTGAACGCACCTTTTTCTTTGAAACAACTAATCTTTCCTATTTCTTCCAGTGATAATTATTACTCTGCTTCTTATTTACATTTAGAAGACATCGAGGCTCCAAAAAGGTAACTAATGTCTGCAGGAAATGAAATTGAGAGGAGGCGACCGAGGCCAGACATTACCCAGAAACCCCAGGATTTCCAATAGGTCTATAACAGCCATCACTGATGAGCGAATGTAATCATTACTATCCGCTATTCAACCAGTAAATAGTTAACATTTTTGTTACATTCACCTTTTCCATTCTAATATTTTACAACCTGAACGACCATAACCCCCCCCAGTTTTGATCCTGCGTACGACCATGTAAAACAGCCTGTATTATTATTATCCTCCAGAGCTGCACTCACTATTCTGCTGGTGCAGTCACTGTGTACATACATTACATTACTGATCCTGAGTTACCTCCTGTATTATACTCCAGAGCTGGACTCACTATTCTGGTGAAGTGTGTATATTTTAGGATCTGTCCGCCCCCGTATTTCAGCTCATCGTTCCTCTCCTATTACTCAGCACCGGCTCCCGTCCCCCGGGATGCCACATTCCTCAGTCCCTATGTGGAAACCATGAGCTGTCACCTCCTCTCCTGCCTCCGGCCCAGCCCCACTCTGTATTATACAGGAGGGGCAAAGTCACAGAATCCTCCACTCACTCCACAACTGAACGTCTCAGACCATTACATTAATGTAAAGGGTTAAAAAGGCAGAATCTGATCATGTGTCTGTATACAGGGAGCTCCCCCTAGTGGTGGCTGCAGACAGGATCTTATCATGTATCTCTGTATACAGGGAGCTCCCCCTAGTGGTGACTGCAGACAGGATCTTATGTATCTCTGTATACAGGGAGCTCCCCCTAGTGGTGGCTGCAGACAGGATCTTATCATGTATCTCTGTTTACAGGGAGCTCCCCCTAGTGGTGGCTGCAGACAGGATCTTATCATGTATCTCTGTATACAGGGAGCTCCCCCTAGTGGTGACTGCAGACAGGATCTTATGTATCTCTGTATACAGGGAGCTCCCCCTAGTGGTGGCTGCAGACAGGATCTTATCATGTATCTCTGTTTACAGGGAGCTCCCCCTAGTGGTGGCTGCAGACAGGATCTTATCATGTATCTCTGTATACAGGGAGCTCCCCCTAGTGGTGGCTGCAGACAGGATCTTATCATGTATCTCTGTATACAGGGAGCTCCCCCTAGTGGTGGCTGCAGACAGGAGCTTATCATGTATCTCTGTATACAGGGAACTCCCCCTAGTGGAGGCTGCAGACAGGATCTTATCATGTATCTCTGTATACAGGGAGCTCCCCCTAGTGGTGGCTGCAGACAGGATCTTATCATGTATCTCTGTATACAGGGAGCTCCCCCTAGTGGTGGCTGCAGACAGGATCTTATCATGTATCTCTGTATACAGGGAGCTCCCCCTAGTGGTGGCTGCAGACAGGATCTTATCATGTATCTCTGTATACAGGGGGCTCCCCCTAGTGGTGGCTGCAGACAGGATCTTATCATGTATCTCTGTATACAGGGAGCTCCCCCTAGTGGTGGCTGCAGACAGGATCTTATCATGTATCTCTGTATACAGGGAGCTCCCCCTAGTGGTGGCTGCAGACAGGATCTTATCATGTATCTCTGTATACAGGGAGCTCCCCCTAGTGGTGGCTGCAGACAGGATCTTATCATGTATCTCTGTATACAGGGAGCTCCCCCTAGTGGTGGCTGCAGACAGGATCTTATCATGTATCTCTGTATACAGGGAGCTCCCCCTAGTGGTGGCTGCAGACAGGATCTTATCATGTATCTCTGTATACAGGGAGCTCCCCTAGTGGTGGCTGCAGACAGGATCTTATCATGTATCTCTCTATACAGGGAGCTCCCCCTAGTGGTGGCTGCAGACAGGATCTTATCATGTATCTCTGTATACAGGGAGCTCCCCCTAGTGGTGGCTGCAGACATGATCTTATGTATCTCTGTATACAGGGAGCTCCCCCTAGTGGTGGCTGCAGACAGGATCTTATCATGTATCTCTGTATACAGGGAGCTCCCCCTAGTGGTGGCTGCAGACATGATCTTATCATGTATCTCTGTATACAGGGAGCTCCCCCTAGTGGTGGCTGCAGACAGGATCTTATCATGTATCTCTGTATACAGGGAGCTCCCCCTAGTGGTGGCTGCAGACAGGACCTTATCATGTATCTCTGTATACAGGGAGCTCCCCCTAGTGGTGGCTGAAGACAGTATCTTATCATGTATCTCTGTATACAGGGAGCTCCCCCTAGTGGTGGCTGCAGACAGGATCTTATCATGTATCTCTGTATACAGGGAGCTCCCCCTAGTGGTGACTGCAGACAGGATCTTATCATGTATGTCTCTATACAGGGAGCTCCCCCTAGTGGAGGCTGCAGACAGGATCTTATCATGTATCTCTGTATACAGGGAGCTCCCCCTAGTGGTGGCTGCAGACAGAATCTTATCATGTATCTCTGTATACAGGGAGCTCCCCCTAGTGGTGACTGCAGACAGGATCTTATCATGTATCTCTGTATACAGGGAGCTCCCCCTAGTGGTGGCTGCAGACAGGATCTTATCATGTATCTCTGTATACAGGGAGCTCCCCCTAGTGGTGGCTGCAGACAGGATCTTATCATGTATCTCTGTATACAGGGAGCTCCCCCTAGTGGTGGCTGCAGACAGGATCTTATCATGTATCTCTGTATACAGGGAGCTCCCCCTAGTGGTGGCTGCAGACAGGATCTTATCATGTATCTCTGTATACAGGGAGCTCCCCCTAGTGGTGGCTGCAGACAGGATCTTATCATGTATCTCTGTATACAGGGAGCTCCCCCTAGTGGTGGCTGCAGACAGAATCTTATCATGTATCTCTGTATACAGGGAGCTCCTCCTAGTGATGACTGCAGACAGAATCTTATCATGTATCTCTGTATACAGGGAGCTCCCCCTAGTGGTGACTGCAGACAGGATCTTATCATGTATCTCTGTATACAGGGAGCTCCCCCTAGTGGTGGCTGCAGACAGAATCTTATCATGTATCTCTGTATACAGGGAGCTCCCCCTAGTGGTGGCTGCAGACAGGATCTTATCATGTATCTCTGTATACAGGGAGCTCCCCCTAGTGGTGGCTGCAGACATGATCTTATCATGTATCTCTGTATACAGGGAGCTCCCCCTAGTGGTGGCTGCAGACAGGATCTTATCATGTATCTCTGTATACAGGGAGCTCCCCCTAGTGGTGGCTGCAGACAGGATCTTATTATGTATGTCTCTATACAGGGAGCTCCCCCTAGTGGTGGCTGCAGACAGGATCTTATCATGTATCTCTGTATACAGGGAGCTCCTCCTAGTGGTGACTGCAGACAGAATCTTATCATGTATCTCTGTATACAGGGAGCTCCCCTAGTGGTGACTGCAGACAGGATCTTATCATGTATCTCTGTATACAGGGAGCTCCCCCTAGTGGTGGCTGCAGACAGGATCTTATCATGTATCTCTGTATACAGGGAGCTCCCCCTAGTGGTGGCTGCAGACAGGATCTTATCATGTATCTCTGTATACAGGGAGCTCCCCCTAGTGGTGGCTGCAGAAATACAGACTGTCACTCTGGACAACAGGGGGTGACTGGACAGGAACCCCTGCACTAGCCCTCAGCTTTTCCTCAACCCAGGAGGTACACTTAATGGTAGTGAGGTCTGGGCCCCCAGTGTATCCCTATCTCCTGTCCAAACCCAACAAACTTCACGTGCTGAGGAGGGAAATAAGGTAAGGAGACGGTAACTAAACAACAACAGACAGCAGCAGAGCGACCCGGGAGGAAGGGAGGGAGGGAGGGCGCGGGGGGCAGAGCGTCACAGGAGGGAGGAGGGCGAGGGCCGGGGGGCAGAGCGTCACAGGAGGGAGGAGGGCGAGGGCCGGGGGGCAGAGCGTCACAGGAGGGAGGAGGGCGAGGGCCGGGGGGCAGAGCGTCACAGGAGGGAGGAGGGCGAGGGCCGGGGGCAGAGCGTCACAGGAGGGAGGAGGGCGAGGGCCGGGGGGCAGAGCGTCACAGGAGGGAGGAGGGCGAGGGCCGGGGGGCAGAGCGTCACAGGAGGGAGGAGGGCGAGGGCCGGGGGGCAGAGAGTCACAGGAGGGAGGAGGGCGAGGGCCGGGGGGCAGAGCGTCACAGGAGGGAGGAGGGCGAGGGCCGGGGGGCAGAGCGTCACAGGAGGGAGGAGGGCGAGGGCCGGGGGGCAGAGCGTCACAGGAGGGAGGAGGGTGAAGCGTCACAGGAGGGCCTAAACACAGGTACACACGAGACCTAAACTCTGGAGAATTACCCCATATGCTGATGAAGTGACAGGGGTTTAGTGGGCGGTCCTGAGATATTTTGTGACCTCGCCCCTTCCCCCTGATTGACAGCACTTACTCTCTGTGTTTATAGCTGCAGGCGCAGTGGATTCCCAGGACCCCAGCACTGTCTTGATCATCACCTCTACCACGTGTGCTGAGCTGTCAATCAAGACAAAGGGGGTGGAGCATGGGGAGAACATTCCTATAGACTGGGGACCGCCCACTGTGCACTTACAGCCTCATTAGCATATATGTGTACAATATACCCCGTCCCATAACAGGGGCCCCCACCCCGGGGTTATACGGGGGGCTCCACCCTCTGCAGAACCTCTTGCGCTGCCCCCTGCACACAGCCCAGGGCGGTGGTTCCGCGTCCTTCCCCCCAGGCCCGGGCCCCCGCGCTGTGTCATCCCCGGCCCCGCTCACCGTGCTGACGTGCGCCCCCATGTGGCCGGTCACTGAGCGGCGCCGACTCCGGAAAGACACAAAGTAACAACTGAACGTCCTACAGCAGAGCGCGGCCGAGATGGCAGCCTGGCCCCGCCCACCCAGCGCTGATACGCTCAGCGAGCTGCCAATCATATTCCACTCTCCGCGATATCAGGGCGAAACTCCTCCTTCTAGCCGCTCAGTCATTGGCTCCAGGAGGTGTCAATAAAGTCCACGCCCTGTCTCCATTACAGATGGGCGGGTCCAGGCTGCGCGCAGTGATTGGCGACAGGAAGCGTCAATCAAGGCCACACCCTTGTCTCCATTACAGATGGGTGGATCAAGGCTGCGCGCTGTGATTGGCTGCAGAAGGCGTCAATCAAGTCCACGCCCTTGTCTCCGTTACAGATGGGCGGGTCTACGCTGCGCGCTGTGATTGGCTGATTCGGTCGCTCTCATCCGGCGACTTTGCAAGACTTTTTCTCTTTTGGCAGAAGCGATCGGTGACCGGAGCCGGGAGATCGTCATGGCCGCCAGGTGAGAGCAGCCCGGGGCTGTGCGGCGTGTGCACCCGCCCTGCAGCTGCTGATGTGGAGCATCCCGGGACACTAAACTACAACTCCCAGCATGCCCTGCGGCCACACGCCGGAGACGGGGGAGGCTTAAAGGGAGACTGTTAATTTAAAAAAAAAACAAACTAAAAAGTATAGACTTGTCCAAAAGTTTTCATCTTTGGGGTCCGAGCCCCCGACTTCCCCCCCCCCCCCACACACCCGATCTGTCACCGGGACCCCCTCCCCGATCTGTCACCGGGACCCCCTCCCCCGATCTGTCACCGGGACCCCCTCCCCGATCTGTCACCGGGACCCCCCTCCCCGATCTGTCACCGGGACCCCCCTCCCCGATCTGTCACCGGGACCCCCTCCCCCGATCTGTCACCGGGACCCCCTCCCCGATCTGTCACCGGGACCCCCTCTCCCGATCTGTCACCGGGACCCCCCTCCCCGATCTGTCACCGGGACCCCCTCCCCGATCTGTCACCGGGACCCCCTCCCCCGATCTGTCACCGGGACCCCCTCCCCCGATCTGTCACCGGGACCCCCTCCCCGATCTGTCACCGGGACCCCCTCCCCGATCTGTCACCGGGACCCCCTCCCCGATCTGTCACCGGGACCCCCTCCCCCGATCTGTCACCGGGACCCCCTCCCCGATCTGTCACCGGGACCCCCTCCCCGATCTGTCACCGGGACCCCCTCCCCGATCTGTCACCGGCACCCCCTCCCCCGGTCTGTCACCGGGACCCCCTCCCCCGATCTGTCACCGGGACCCCCTCCCCCGATCTGTCACCGGGACCCCCTCCCCAGATCTGTCACCGGGACCCCCTCCCCCGATCTGTCACCGGGACCCCCCTCCCCCGATCTGTCACCGGGACCCCCTCCCCCGATCTGTCACCGGGACCCCCTCCCCCGATCTGTCACCGGGACCCCCGCCCGCGATCTGTCACCGGGACCCCCTCCCCGATCTGTCACCGGGACCCCCTCTCCCGTTCTGTCACCGGGACCCCCTCTCCCGATCTGTCACCGGGACCCCCCTCTCCCGATCTGTCACCGGGACCCCCCTCTCCCGATCTGTCACCGGGACCCCCGCCCGCGATCTGTCACCGGGACCCCCGCCCGCGATCTGTCACCCAGACCCCCACCCCACGATTCGTCCCCTGGACCCCCCACCCCACGATGTTACCCAGACACCCCACAATCTGTCCCCCGGACCCCCCACCCCACAATTTGTTGCCCGGACCCCCCATCTGTCACGCGGATCCCCCCTTAATCTGTCACCCGCGCCCACCCCAATCTCAGCCAGATTCCCCCTTAATCTATCACCCCGCCCCCGATCTGTCACCTGGACCCCGGACTTGTGATGCGCTCCTCTGTGGGGGATCATCGTATTAATGATCTGGAGAATCGCCCCTTTAAGTTGGATATTAGCAAAAGTCATTATTGATGGACCCCCCCAAGACGAACTGATGTGGGGGCTGCGCTGCTCCCCGCTTCCTTCCTCTCAGGTTGGATTGGCGTTTTACGGTGCCATAAAGGCCCCCCCCCCTCACCCCACTGATTTCTCCGCTCATATCGGAGACCCTTTAATTTTAGCTTCTGATGAAGAGAAGACGGGGGGCTCTAAACACCTAAAGACACGCCCCTCCCCCCCTAATGGGGTCTGTTAAGGATGATTTCTGCATAAGACAGTTTGGCATTCACAGCGTGAAACGATTGGTGTCTGTAAAATAATGTCGCCTGGACGTTCTCCAAAACCAACATCACAGCGCAGCGATCATGTGACCCGGAAACCGCAGAGAAGCAAAAACACAGAAATTCACACAGCAATAGCCACCACTAGAGGGAGCTCACTACATACAGATTATACAGCCACCACTAGAGGGAGCTCACTACATACAGATTATACAGCCACCACTAGAGGGAGCTCACTACATACAGATTTATACAGACACCACTAGAGGGAGCTCACTACATACAGATTATACAGACACCACTAGAGGGAGCTCACTACATACAGATTATACAGCCACCACTAGAGGGAGCTCACTACATACAGATACATACAGCCACCACTAGAGGGAGCTCACTACATACAGATTATACAGCCACCACTAGAGGGAGCTCACTACATACAGATTTATACAGCCACCACTAGAGGGAGCTCACTACATACAGATTTATACAGCCACCACTAGAGGGAACTCACTACATACAGATTATACAGCCACCACTCGAGGGAGCTCACTACATACAGATACATACAGCCACCACTAGAGGGAGCTCACTACATACAGATTATACAGCCACCACTAGAGGGAGCTCACTACATACAGATTATACAGCCACCACTAGAGGGAGCTCACTACATACAGATACATACAGCCACCACTAGAGGGAGCTCACTACATACAGATTATACAGCCACCACTAGAGGGAGCTCACTACATACAGATTATACAGCCACCACTAGAGGGAGCTCACTACATACAGATTTATACAGCCACCACTAGAGGGAGCTCACTACATACAGATTTATACAGCCACCACTAGAGGGAGCTCACTACATACAGATTTATACAGCCACCACTAGAGGGAGCTCACTACATACAGATTATACAGCCACCACTAGAGGGAGCTCACTACATACAGATTATACAGCCACCACTAGAGGGAGCTCACTACATACAGATTTATACAGCCACCACTAGAGGGAGCTCACTACATACAGATACATACAGCCACCACTAGAGGGAGCTCACTACATACAGATTATACAGCCACCACTAGAGGGAGCTCACTACATACAGATACATACAGCCACCACTAGAGGGAGCTCACTACATACAGATTATACAGCCACCACTAGAGGGAGCTCACTACATACAGATTTATACAGCCACCACTAGAGGGAGCTCACTACATACAGATTTATACAGCCACCACTAGAGGGAACTCACTACATACAGATTATACAGCCACCACTCGAGGGAGCTCACTACATACAGATACATACAGCCACCACTAGAGGGAGCTCACTACATACAGATTATACAGCCACCACTAGAGGGAGCTCACTACATACAGATTATACAGCCACCACTAGAGGGAGCTCACTACATACAGATTATACAGCCACCACTAGAGGGAGCTCACTACATACAGATACATACAGCCACCACTAGAGGGAGCTCACTACATACAGATTATACAGCCACCACTAGAGGGAGCTCACTACATACAGATTATACAGCCACCACTAGAGGGAGCTCACTACATACAGATTTATACAGCCACCACTAGAGGGAGCTCACTACATACAGATTTATACAGCCACCACTAGAGGGAGCTCACTACATACAGATTTATACAGCCACCACTAGAGGGAGCTCACTACATACAGATACATACAGCCACCACTAGAGGGAGCTCACTACATACAGATTATACAGCCACCACTAGAGGGAGCTCACTACATACAGATTATACAGCCACCACTAGAGGGAGCTCACTACATACAGATACATACAGCCACCACTAGAGGGAGCTCACTACATACAGATTATACAGCCACCACTAGAGGGAGCTCACTACATACAGATTTATACAGCCACCACTAGAGGGAGCTCACTACATACAGATACATACAGCCACCACTAGAGGGAGCTCACTACATACAGATTATACAGCCACCACTAGAGGGCGCTCACTACATACAAATACATACAGCCACCACTAGAGGGAGCTCACTACATACAGATACATACAGCCACCACTAGAGGAAGCTCACTACATACAGATTATACAGCCACCACTAGAGGGAGCTCACTACATACAGATTATACAGCCACCACTAGAGGGAGCTCACTACATACAGATTTATACAGCCACCACTAGAGGGAGCTCACTACATACAGATTTATACAGACACCACTAGAGGGCGCTCACTACATACAGATACATACAGCCACCACTAGAGGGAGCTCACTACATACAGATTTATACAGCCACCACTAGAGGGAGCTCACTACATACAGATTTATACAGACACCACTAGAGGGAGCTCACTACATACAGATACATACAGCCACCACTAGAGGGAGCTCACTACATACAGATTTATACAGCCACCACTAGAGGGAGCTCACTACATACAGATTTATACAGCCACCACTAGAGGGAGCTCACTACATACAGATACATACAGCCACCACTAGAGGGAGCTCACTACATACAGATTATACAGCCACCACTAGAGGGAGCTCACTACATACAGATTTATACAGCCACCACTAGAGGGAGCTCACTACATACAGATTTATACAGACACCACTAGAGGGCGCTCACTACATACAGATACATACAGCCACCACTAGAGGGAGCTCACTACATACAGATTTATACAGCCACCACTAGAGGGAGCTCACTACATACAGATTTATACAGACACCACTAGAGGGCGCTCACTACATACAGATACATACAGCCACCACTAGAGGGAGCTCACTACATACAGATTATACAGCCACCACTAGAGGGAGCTCACTACATACAGATTTATACAGCCACCACTAGAGGGAGCTCACTACATACAGATACATACAGCCACCACTAGAGGGAGCTCACTACATACAGATACATACAGCCACCACTAGAGGGAGCTCACTACATACAGATACATACAGCCACCACTAGAGGGAGCTCACTACATACAGATACATACAGCCACCACTAGAGGGAGCTCACTACATACAGATACATACAGCCACCACTAGAGGGCGCTCACTACATACAGATACATACAGCCACCACTAGAGGGCGCTCACTACATACAAATACATACAGCCACCACTAGAGGGAGCTCACTACATACAGATACATACAGCCACCACTAGAGGGAGCTCACTACATACAGATTATACAGCCACCACTAGAGGGCGCTCACTACATACAGATTATACAGCCACCACTAGAGGGCGCTCACTACATACAGATTATACAGCCACCACTAGAGGGAGCTCACTATATACAGATTTATACAGCCACCACTAGAGGGAGCTCACTACATACAGATTATACAGCCACCACTAGAGGGCGCTCACTACATACAGATTATACAGCCACCACTAGAGGGAGCTCACTACATACAGATTATACAGTCACCACTAGAGGGAGCTCACTACATACAGATTATACAGCCACCACTAGAGGGAGGTCACTACATCCAGATTATACAGCCACCACTAGAGGGAGCTCACTACATACAGATTTATACAGCCACCACTAGAGGGAGCTCACTACATACAGATTTATACAGCCACCACTAGAGGAAGCTCACTACATACAGATTATACAGCCACCACTAGAGGGAGCTCACTACATACAGATTTATACAGCCACCACTAGAGGGAGCTCACTACATACAGATTTATACAGCCACCACTAGAGGGAGCTCACTACATACAGATTTATACAGCCACCACTAGAGGGAGCTCACTACATACAGATTTATATATCCACCACTAGAGGGAGCTCACTACATACAGATTATACAGCCACCACTAGAGGGCGCTCACTACATACAGATTTATACAGCCACCACTAGAGGGAGCTCACTACATACAGATTATACAGCCACCACTAGAGGGCGCTCACTACATACAGATTATACAGCCACCACTAGAGGGAGCTCACTACATACAGATTTATACAGCCACCACTAGAGGGAGCTCACTACATACAGATTTATATATCCACCACTAGAGGGAGCTCACTACATACAGATTATACAGCCACCACTAGAGGGAGCTCACTACATACAGATTTATATATCCACCACTAGAGGGAGCTCACTACATACAGATTATACAGTCACCACTAGAGGGAGCTCACTACATACAGATTATACAGCCACCACTAGAGGGAGCTCACTACATACAGATTATACAGCCACCACTAGAGGGCGCTCACTATATACAGATTTATACATCCACCACTAGAGGGAGCTCACTACATACAGATTATACAGCCACCACTAGAGGGAGCTCACTACATACAGATTATACAGCCACCACTAGAGGGAGCTCACTACATACAGATTTATACAGTCACCACTAGAGGGAGCTCACTACATACAGATTATACAGCCACCACTAGAGGGCGCTCACTACATACAGATTTATATATCCACCACTAGGGGGAACTCACTACATACAGATTATACAGCCACCACTAGAGGGAGCTCACTATATACAGATTTATACAGCCACCACTAGAGGGAGCTCACTACATACAGATTATACAGCCACCACTAGAGGGCGCTCACTACATACAGATTATACAGCCACCACTAGAGGGAGCTCACTACATACAGATTTATACATCCACCACTAGAGGGAGCTCACTACATACAGATTTATACAGCCACCACTAGAGGGAGCTCACTACAGACAGATTTATACAGCTACCACTAGAGGGAGCTCACTACATACAGATTTATACAGCCACCACTAGAGGGAGCTCACTACATACAGATTTATACAGCCACCACTAGAGGGAGATCACTACATACAGATATATACAGCCACCACTAGAGGGAGCTCACTACATACAGATTATACAGCCACCACTAGAGGGAGCTCACTACATACAGATTTATACAGTCACCACTAGAGGGAGCTCACTACATACAGATATATACAGCCACCACTAGAGGGAGCTCACTACATACAGATTTATACAGACACCACTAGAGGGAGCTCACTACATACAGATTTATACAGCCACCACTAGAGGGAGCTCACTACATACAGATATATACAGCCACCACTAGAGGGAGCTCACTACATACAGATTTATACAGTCACCACTAGAGGGAGCTCACTACATACAGATTTATACAGCCACCACTAGAGGGAACTCACTACATACAGATTTATACAGTCACCACTAGAGGGAGCTCACTACATGCAGATTTATACAGCCACCACTAGAGGGAGCTCACTACATACAGATTTATACAGCCACCACTAGAGGGAGATCACTACATACAGATATATACAGCCACCACTAGAGGGAGCTCACTACATACAGATTATACAGCCACCACTAGAGGGAGCTCACTACATACAGATTTATACAGTCACCACTAGAGGGAGCTCACTACATGCAGATTTATACAGTCACCACTAGAGGGAGCTCACTACATACAGATTATACAGCCACCACTAGAGGGAGCTCACTACATACAGATTATACAGCCACCACTAGAGGGAGCTCACTACATACAGATTATACAGCCACCACTAGAGGGAGCTCACTACATACAGATTTATACAGTCACCACTAGAGGGAGCTCACTACATACAGATTATACAGTCACCACTAGAGGAAGCTCACTACATACAGATTATACAGCCACCACTAGAGGGAGGTCACTACATACAGATTTATACAGCCACCACTAGAGGGAGCTCACTACATACAGATTTATACAGCCACCACTAGAGGGAGCTCACTATATACAGATTTATACAGCCACCACTAGAGGGAGCTCACTACATACATATTATACAGCCACCACTAGAGGGCGCTCACTACATACAGATTATACAGCCACCACTAGAGGGAGCTCACTACATACAGATTTATACAGCCACCACTAGAGGGAGCTCACTACATACAGATTTATATATCCACCACTAGAGGGAGCTCACTACATACAGATTATACAGCCACCACTAGAGGGCGCTCACTACATACAGATTTATACAGCCACCACTAGAGGGAGCTCACTACATACAGATTATACAGCCACCACTAGAGGGCGCTCACTACATACAGATTATACAGCCACCACTAGAGGGAGCTCACTACATACAGATTTATATATCCACCACTAGAGGGAGCTCACTACATACAGATTATACAGTCACCACTAGAGGGAGCTCACTACATACAGATTATACAGCCACCACTAGAGGGAGCTCACTACATACAGATTTATACAGTCACCACTAGAGGGAGCTCACTACATACAGATTATACAGCCACCACTAGAGGGCGCTCACTATATACAGATTTATACATCCACCACTAGAGGGAGCTCACTACATACAGATTATACAGCCACCACTAGAGGGAGCTCACTACATACAGATTATACAGCCACCACTAGAGGGAGCTCACTACATACAGATTTATACAGTCACCACTAGAGGGAGCTCACTACATACAGATTATACAGCCACCACTAGAGGGCGCTCACTACATACAGATTTATATATCCACCACTAGGGGGAACTCACTACATACAGATTATACAGCCACCACTAGAGGGAGCTCACTATATACAGATTTATACAGCCACCACTAGAGGGAGCTCACTACATACAGATTATACAGCCACCACTAGAGGGCGCTCACTACATACAGATTATACAGCCACCACTAGAGGGAGCTCACTACATACAGATTTATACATCCACCACTAGAGGGAGCTCACTACAGACAGATTTATACAGCTACCACTAGAGGGAGCTCACTACATACAGATTTATACAGTCACCACTAGAGGGAGCTCACTACATACAGATTTATACAGCCACCACTAGAGGGAGCTCACTACATACAGATTTATACAGCCACCACTAGAGGGAGCTCACTACATACAGATTTATACAGCCTCCACTAGAGGGAGCTCACCACATACAGATTTATACAGCCACCACTAGAGGGACCTCACTACATACAGATGTATACAGTCACCACTAGAGGGAGCTCACTACATACAGATTTATACACCCACCACTAGAGGGAGATCACTACATACAGATATATACAGCCACCACTAGAGGGAGCTCACTACATACAGATTATACAGCCACCACTAGAGGGAGCTCACTACATACAGATTTATAGTCACCACTAGAGGGAGCTCACTACATACAGATATATACAGCCACCACTAGAGGGAGCTCACTACATACAGATTTATACAGACACCACTAGAGGGAGCTCACTACATAAAGATTTATACAGCCACCACTAGAGGGAGCTCACTACATACAGATATATACAGCCACCACTAGAGGGAGCTCACTACATACAGATTTATACAGTCACCACTAGAGGGAGCTCACTACATACAGATTTATACAGCCACCACTAGAGGGAACTCACTACATACAGATTTATACAGTCACCACTAGAGGGAGCTCACTACATGCAGATTTATACAGCCACCACTAGAGGGAGCTCACTACATACAGATTTATACAGCCACCACTAGAGGGAGATCACTACATACAGATATATACAGCCACCACTAGAGGGAGCTCACTACATACAGATTATACAGCCACCACTAGAGGGAGCTCACTACATACAGATTTATACAGTCACCACTAGAGGGAGCTCACTACATACAGATTATACAGCCACCACTAGAGGGCGCTCACTACATACAGATTTATATATCCACCACTAGGGGGAACTCACTACATACAGATTATACAGCCACCACTAGAGGGAGCTCACTATATACAGATTTATACAGCCACCACTAGAGGGAGCTCACTACATACAGATTATACAGCCACCACTAGAGGGCGCTCACTACATACAGATTATACAGCCACCACTAGAGGGAGCTCACTACATACAGATTTATACATCCACCACTAGAGGGAGCTCACTACATACAGATTTATACAGCCACCACTAGAGGGAGCTCACTACAGACAGATTTATACAGCTACCACTAGAGGGAGCTCACTACATACAGATTTATACAGTCACCACTAGAGGGAGCTCACTACATACAGATTTATACAGCCACCACTAGAGGGAGCTCACTACATACAGATTTATACAGCCACCACTAGAGGGAGCTCACTACATACAGATTTATACAGCCACCACTAGAGGGAGATCACTACATACAGATTTATACAGCCACCACTAGAGGGAGATCACTACATACAGATATATACAGCCACCACTAGAGGGAGCTCACTACATACAGATTATACAGCCACCACTAGAGGGAGCTCACTACATACAGATTTATACAGTCACCACTAGAGGGAGCTCACTACATACAGATATATACAGCCACCACTAGAGGGAGCTCACTACATACAGATTATACAGCCACCACTAGAGGGAGCTCACTATATACAGATTTATACAGCCACCACTAGAGGGAGCTCACTACATACAGATTATACAGCCACCACTAGAGGGCGCTCACTACATACAGATTTATACAGCCACCACTAGAGGGAGCTCACTACAGACAGATTTATACAGCCACCACTAGAGGGCGCTCACTACATACAGATTATACAGCCACCACTAGAGGGAGCTCACTACATACAGATTTATACATCCACCACTAGAGGGAGCTCACTATATACAGATTTATACAGCCACCACTAGAGGGAGCTCACTACATACAGATTATACAGCCACCACTAGAGGGTGCTCACTACATACAGATTATACAGCCACCACTAGAGGGAGCTCACTACATACAGATTTATACATCCACCACTAGAGGGAGCTCACTACATACAGATTTATACAGCCACCACTAGAGGAAGCTCACTACAGACAGATTTATACAGCTACCACTAGAGGGAGCTCACTACATACAGATTTATACAGCCACCACTAGAGGGAGCTCACTACATACAGATTTATACAGCCACCACTAGAGGGAGCTCACTACATACAGATTTATACAGCCACCACTAGAGGGAGCTCACTACATACAGATTTATACAGCCACCACTAGAGGGAGATCACTACATACAGATATATACAGCCACCACTAGAGGGAGCTCACTACATACAGATTATACAGCCACCACTAGAGGGAGCTCACTACATACAGATTTATACAGTCACCACTAGAGGGAGCTCACTACATACAGATATATACAGCCACCACTAGAGGGAGCTCACTACATACAGATTTATACAGCCACCACTAGAGGGAGCTCACTACATACAGATTTATACAGCCACCACTAGAGGGAGATCACTACATACAGATATATACAGCCACCACTAGAGGGAGCTCACTACATACAGATTATACAGCCACCACTAGAGGGAGCTCACTACATACAGATTTATACAGTCACACCTAGAGGGAGCTCACTACATACAGATTTATACAGTCACCACTAGAGGGAGCTCACTACATATAGATTTATACAGTCACCACTAGAGGGAGCTCACTACATACAGATTTATACAGCCACCACTAGAGGGAGCTCACTACATACAGATTATACAGCCACCACTAGAGGGAGCTCACTACATACAGATTATACAGCCACCACTAGAGGGAGCTCACTACATACAGATTTATACAGCCAACACTAGAGGGAGCTCACTACATACAGATTATACAGTCACCACTAGAGGGAGCTCACTACATACAGATTTATACAGCCACCACTAGAGGGAGCTCACTACATACAGATTACACAACCACCACTAGAGGGAGCTCACTACATACAGATTTATACAGCCACCACTAGAGGAAGCTCACTACATACAGATTTATACAGCCACCACTAGAGGGAGCTCACTACATACAGATTTATACAGCCACCACTAGAGGGAGCTCACAACATACAGATTTATACAGTCACCACTAGAGGGAGCTCATTACATACAGATATATACAGTCACCACTAGAGGGAGCTCACTACGTACAGATTTATACAGCCACCACTAGAGGGAGCTCACTACATACAGATTTATACAGCCACCACTAGAGGGAGCTCACTACATACAGATTTATACAGCCACCACTAGAGGGAGCTCACTACATGCAGATTTATACACCCACCACTAGAGGGAGCTCACTACATACAGATTTATACACCCACCACTAGAGGGAGCTCACTACATACAGATTATACAGCCACCACTAGAGGGAGCTCACTACATACAGATATATACAGCCACCACTAGAGGGAGCTCACTACATACAGATTATACAGCCACCACTAGAGGGAGCTCACTACATACAGATTTATACAGCCACCACTAGAGGGAGCTCACTACATACAGATTTATACAGTCACCACTAGAGGGAGCTCACTACATACAGATTATACAGCCACCACTAGAGGGAGCTCACTACATACAGATATATACAGCCACCACTAGAGGGAGCTCACTACATACAGATTATACAGCCACCACTAGAGGGAGCTCACTACATACAGATTTATACAGCCACCACTAGAGGGAGCTCACTACATACAGATTTATACAGCCACCACTAGAGGGAGCTCACTACATACAGATTATACAGCCACCACTAGAGGGAGCTCACTACATACAGATTATACAGCCACCACTAGAGGGAGCTCACTACATACAGATTATACAGCCACCACTAGAGGGAGCTCACTACATACAGATTATACAGCTCACCACTAGAGGGAGCTCACTACATACAGATTTATACAGCCACCACTAGAGGGAGCTCACTACATACAGATATATACAGCCACCACTAGAGGGAGCTCACTACATACAGATATATACAGCCACCACTAGAGGGAGCTCACTACATACAGATATATACAGCCACCACTAGAGGGAGCTCACTACATATACAGCCACCACTAGAGGGAGCTCACTACATACAGATTATACAGTCACCACTAGAGGGAGCTCACTACATACAGATTTATACCGCCACCACTAGGGGGAGCTCACTACATACAGATTTATACAGCCACCACTAGAGGGAGCTCACTACATACAGATTATACAGTCACCACTAGAGGGAGCTCACTACATACAGATTATACAGTCACCACTAGAGGGAGCTCACTACATACAGATTATACAGTCACCACTAGAGGGAGCTCACTACATACAGATTTATACAGCCACCACTAGAGGGAGCTCACTACATACAGATTTATACAGCCACCACTAGAGGGAGCTCACTACATACAGATTATACAGCCACCACTAGAGGGAGCTCACTACATACAGATTATACAGTCACCACTAGAGGGAGCTCACTACATACAGATTTATACAGCCACCACTAGAGGGAGCTCACTACATACAGATTTATACAGCCACCACTAGAGGGAGCTCACTACATACAGATTATACAGTCACCACTAGAGGGAGCTCACGACATACAGATTATACAGCCACCACTAGAGGGAGCTCACTACATACAGATTTATACAGCCACCACTAGAGGGAGCTCACTACATACAGATTTATACAGCCACCACTAGAGGGAGCTCACTACATACAGATTATACAGCCACCACTAGAGGGAGCTCACTACATACAGATTATACAGCCACCACTAGAGGGAGCTCACTACATACAGATTTATACAGCCATCCACTAGAGGGAGCTCACTACATACAGATTTATACAGCCATCACTAGAGGGAGCTCACTACATACAGATTTATACAGCCACCACTAGAGGGAGCTCACTACATACAGATTATACAGCCACCACTAGGGGGAGCTCACTACATACAGATTTATACAGTCACCACTAGAGGAAGCTCACTACATACAGATTTATACAGTCACCACTAGAGGGAGCTCACTACATACAGATTTATACAGCCACCACTAGAGGGAGCTCACTACATACAGATTTATACAGCCACCACTAGAGGGAGCTTACTACATACAGATTTATACAGCCACCACTAGAGGGAGCTCACTACATACAGATTTATACAGTCACCACTAGAGGAAGCTCACTACATACAGATTATACAGCCACCACTAGAGGGAGCTCACTACATACAGATTTATACAGCCACCACTAGAGGGAGCTCACTACATACAGATTATACAGCCACAACTAGAGGGAGCTCACTACATACAGATATATACAGCCACCACTAGAGGGAGCTCACTACATACAGATATATACAGCCACCACTAGAGGGAGCTCACTACATACAGATTTATACAGTCACCACTAGAGGGAGCTCACTACATATAGATTTATACAGTCACCACTAGAAGGAGCTCACTACATACAGATTATACAGCCACCACTAGAGGGAGCTCACTACATACAGATTTATACAGTCACCACTAGAGGGAGCTCACTACATACAGATTTATACAGCCACCACTAGAGGAAGCTCACTACATACAGATTTATACAGCCACCACTAGAGGGAGCTCACTACATACAGATTATACAGTCACCACTAGAGGGAGCTCACTACATACAGATTTATACAGCCACCACTAGAGGGAGCTCACTACATACAGATTATACAGCCACCACTAGAGGGAGCTCACTACATACAGATTATACAGCCACCACTAGAGGGAGCTCACTACATACAGATATATACAGCCACCACTAGAGGGAGCTCACTACATACAGATTTATACAGTCACCACTAGAGGGAGCTCACTACATATAGATTTATACAGTCACCACTAGAGGGAGCTCACTACATACAGATTTATACAGCCACCACTAGAGGGAGCTCACTACATACAGATTACACAGCCACCACTAGAGGGAGCTCACTACATACAGATTTATACAGCCACCACTAGAGGGAGCTCACTACATACAGATTTATACAGCCACCACTAGAGGGAGCTCACTACATACAGATTTATACAGCCACCACTAGAGGGAGCTCACTACATACAGATTTATACAGTCACCACTAGAGGGAGCTCACTTACATACAGATAT
The DNA here is from genome assembly GCF_048569485.1 of Anomaloglossus baeobatrachus. Taxonomy (NCBI): domain Eukaryota; kingdom Metazoa; phylum Chordata; class Amphibia; order Anura; family Aromobatidae; genus Anomaloglossus; species Anomaloglossus baeobatrachus. Next base: position 12,720,167 of record NC_134356.1, on the reverse strand, counting down.
ATACAGTCACCACTAGAGGGAGCTCACTACGTACAGATTTATACAGCCACCACTAGAGGGAGCTCACTACATACAGATTTATACAGCCACCACTAGAGGGAGCTCACTACATACAGATTTATACAGCCACCACTAGAGGGAGCTCACTACATACAGATTTATACACCCACCACTAGAGGGAGCTCACTACATACAGATTTATACAGCCACCACTAGAGGGAGCTCACTACATACAGATATATACAGCCACCACTAGAGGGAGCTCACTACATACAGATTATACAGCCACCACTAGAGGGAGCTCACTACATACAGATTTATACAGCCACCACTAGAGGGAGCTCACTACATACAGATTTATACAGTCACCACTAGAGGGAGCTCACTACATACAGATTATACAGCCACCATTAGAGGGAGCTCACTACATACAGATTATACAGCCACCACTAGAGGGAGCTCACTACATACAGATTATACAGCCACCACTAGAGGGAGCTCACTACATACAGATTTATACAGCCACCACTAGAGGGAGCTCACTACATACAGATATATACAGCCACCACTAGAGGGAGCTCACTACATACAGATATATACAGCCACCACTAGAGGGAGCTCACTACATACAGATATATACAGCCACCACTAGAGGGAGCTCACTACATACAGATATATACAGCCACCACTAGAGGGAGCTCACTACATATACAGCCACCACTAGAGGGAGCTCACTACATACAGATTATACAGTCACCACTAGAGGGAGCTCACTACATACAGATTTATACCGCCACCACTAGGGGGAGCTCACTACATACAGATTTATACAGCCACCACTAGAGGGAGCTCACTACATACAGATTATACAGTCACCACTAGAGGGAGCTCACTACATACAGATTATACAGTCACCACTAGAGGGAGCTCACTACATACAGATTATACAGTCACCACTAGAGGGAGCTCACTACATACAGATTTATACAGCCACCACTAGAGGGAGCTCACTACATACAGATTTATACAGCCACCACTAGAGGGAGCTCACTACATACAGATTATACAGCCACCACTAGAGGGAGCTCACTACATACAGATTATACAGTCACCACTAGAGGGAGCTCACTACATACAGATTTATACAGCCACCACTAGATGGAGCTCACTACATACAGATTTATACAGCCACCACTAGAGGGAGCTCACTACATACAGATTATACAGTCACCACTAGAGGGAGCTCACTACATACAGATTATACAGCCACCACTAGAGGGAGCTCACTACATACAGATTTATACAGCCACCACTAGAGGGAGCTCACTACATACAGATTTATACAGTCACCACTAGAGGGAGCTCACAACATACAGATTTATACAGCCACCACTAGAGGGAGCTCACTACATACAGATTATACAGCCACCACTAGAGGGAGCTCACTACATACAGATTTATACAGCCACCACTAGAGGGAGCTCACTACATACAGATTTATACAGCCAACACTAGAGGGAGCTCACTACATACAGATTATACAGTCACCACTAGAGGGAGCTCACTACATACAGATTTATACAGCCACCACTAGAGGGAGCTCACTACATACAGATTACATAGCCACCACTAGAGGAAGCTCACTACATACAGATTTATACAGTCACCACTAGAGGAAGCTCACTACATACAGATTTATACAGTCACCACTAGAGGGAGCTCACAACATACAGATTTATACAGCCACCACTAGAGGGAGCTCACTACATACAGATTATACAGCCACCACTAGAGGGAGCTCACTACATACAGATTATACAGCCACCACTAGAGGGAGCTCACTACATACAGATTTATACAGCCACCACTAGAGGGAGCTCACTACATACAGATTTATACAGCCACCACTAGAGGGAGCTCACTACATACAGATTTATACAGCCACCACTAGAGGGAGCTCACTACATACAGATTTATACAGCCACCACTAGAGGGAGCTCACTACATACAGATTTATACAGCCACCACTAGAGGGAGCTCACTACATACAGATTTATACAGCCACCACTAGAGGGAGCTCACTACATACAGATTTATACAGCCAGCACTAGAGGGAGCTCACTACATACAGATTATACAGCCACCACTAGAGGGAGCTCACTACATACAGATTATACAGCCACCACTAGAGGGAGCTCACTACATACAGATTATACAGCCCCCACTAGAGGGAGCTCACTACATACAGATTTATACAGCCACCACTAGAGGGAGCTCACTACATACAGATTTATACAGTCACCACTAGAGGGAGCTCACTACATACAGATTATACAGCCAGCACTAGAGGGAGCTTACTACATACAGATTATACAGCCACCACTAGAGGGAGCTCACTACATACATATTATACAGCCACCACTAGAGGGAGCTCACTACATACAGATTTATACAACCACCACTAGAGGGAGCTCACTACATACAGATTTATACAGCCACCACTAGAGGGAGCTCACTACATACAGATTTATACAGTCACCACTAGAGGAAGCTCACTACATACAGATTATACAGCCACCACTAGAGGGAGCTCACTACATACAGATTTATACAGCCACCACTAGAGGGAGCTCACTACATACAGATTTATACAGCCACCACTAGAGGGAGCTCATTACATACAGAATTATACAGCCAGCACTAGAGGGAGCTCACTACATACAGATTATAAAGCCTCCACTAGAGGGAGCTCACTACATACAGATTTATACAGCCAGCACTAGAGGGAGCTCACTACATACAGATTATACAGCCACCACTAGAGGGAGCTCACTACATACAGATTTATACAGCCACCACTAGAGGGAGCTCACTACATACAAATTTATACAGCCACCACTAGAGGGAGCTCACTACATACAGATTATACAGCCACCACTAGAGGGAGCTCACTACATACAGATTTATACAGCCACCACTAGAGGGAGCTCACTACATACAGATTTATACAGCCACCACTAGAGGGAGCTCACTACATACAGATTTATACAGCCAGCACTAGAGGGAGCTCACTACATACAGATTATAAAGCCTCCACTAGAGGGAGCTCACTACATACAGATTTATACAGCCAGCACTAGAGGGAGCTCACTACATACAGATTTATACAGCCACCACTAGAGGGAGCTCACTACATACAGATTATACAGCCACCACTAGAGGGAGCTCACTACATACAGATTTATACAGCCACCACTAGAGGGAGCTCACTACATACAAATTTATACAGTCACCACTAGAGGGAGCTCACTACATACAGATTATACAGCCACCACTAGAGGGAGCTCACTACATACAGATTTATACAGCCACCACTAGAGGGAGCTCACTACATACAGATTTATACAGCCACCACTAGAGGGAGCTCACTACATACAGATTTATACAACCACCACTAGAGGGAGCTCACTACATACAGATTATACAGCCACTGCTAGGGGAGCTCACTACATACAGATTTATACAGCCAGCACTAGAGGGAGCTCACTACATACAGATTATAAAGCCTCCACTAGAGGGAGCTCACTACATACAGATTTATACAGCCAGCACTAGAGGGAGCTCACTACATACAGATTATACAGCCACCACTAGAGGGAGCTCACTACATACAGATTTATACAGCCACCACTAGAGGGAGCTCACTACATACAGATTTATACAGCCACCACTGGAGGGAGCTCACTACATACAGATTTATACAGCCAGCACTAGAGGGAGCTCACTACATACAGATTATACAGCCACCACTAGAGGGAGCTCACTACATACAGATTTATACAGCCACCACTAGAGGGAGCTCACTACATACAAATTTATACAGCCACCACTAGAGGGAGCTCACTACATACAGATTATACAGCCACCACTAGAGGGAGCTCACTACATACAGATTTATACAGCCACCACTAGAGGGAGCTCACTACATACAGATTTATACAGCCACCACTAGAGGGAGCTCACTACATACAGATTTATACAGCCAGCACTAGAGGGAGCTCACTACATACAGATTATAAAGCCTCCACTAGAGGGAGCTCACTACATACAGATTTATACAGCCAGCACTAGAGGGAGCTCACTACATACAGATTTATACAGCCACCACTAGAGGGAGCTCACTACATACAGATTTATACAGCCACCACTAGAGGGAGCTCACTACATACAAATTTATACAGTCACCACTAGAGGGAGCTCACTACATACAGATTATACAGCCACCACTAGAGGGAGCTCACTACATACAGATTTATACAGCCACCACTAGAGGGAGCTCACTACATACAGATTTATACAGCCACCACTAGAGGGAGCTCACTACATACAGATTTATACAACCACCACTAGAGGGAGCTCACTACATACAGATTATACAGCCACTGCTAGGGGAGCTCACTACATACAGATTTATACAGCCAGCACTAGAGGGAGCTCACTACATACAGATTATACAGCCACCACTAGAGGGAGGTCACTACATACAGATTTATACAGCCACCACTAGAGGGAGCTCACTACATACAGATTACATAGCCACCACTAGAGGAAGCTCACTACATACAGATTTATACAGTCACCACTAGAGGAAGCTCACTACATACAGATTTATACAGTCACCACTAGAGGGAGCTCACTACATACAGATTTATACAGCCACCACTAGAGGGAGCTCACTACATACAGATTATACAGCCACCACTAGAGGGAGCTCACTACATACAGATTATACAGCCACCACTAGAGGGAGCTCACTACATACAGATTTATACAGCCACCACTAGAGGGAGCTCACTACATACAGATTTATACAGCCACCACTAGAGGGAGCTCACTACATACAGATTTATACAGCCACCACTAGAGGGAGCTCACTACATACAGATTTATACAGCCACCACTAGAGGGAGCTCACTACATACAGATTTATACAGCCACCACTAGAGGGAGCTCACTACATACAGATTTATACAGCCACCACTAGAGGGAGCTCACTACATACAGATTTATACAGCCAGCACTAGAGGGAGCTCACTACATACAGATTATACAGCCACCACTAGAGGGAGCTCACTACATACAGATTATACAGCCACCACTAGAGGGAGCTCACTACATACAGATTATACAGCCCCCACTAGAGGGAGCTAACTACATACAGATTTATACAGCCACCACTAGAGGGAGCTCACTACATACAGATTTATACAGTCACCACTAGAGGGAGCTCACTACATACAGATTATACAGCCAGCACTAGAGGGAGCTTACTACATACAGATTATACAGCCACCACTAGAGGGAGCTCACTACATACATATTATACAGCCACCACTAGAGGGAGCTCACTACATACAGATTTATACAACCACCACTAGAGGGAGCTCACTACATACAGATTTATACAGCCACCACTAGAGGGAGCTCACTACATACAGATTTATACAGTCACCACTAGAGGAAGCTCACTACATACAGATTATACAGCCACCACTAGAGGGAGCTCACTACATACAGATTTATACAGCCACCACTAGAGGGAGCTCACTACATACAGATTTATACAGCCACCACTAGAGGGAGCTCATTACATACAGAATTATACAGCCAGCACTAGAGGGAGCTCACTACATACAGATTATAAAGCCTCCACTAGAGGGAGCTCACTACATACAGATTTATACAGCCAGCACTAGAGGGAGCTCACTACATACAGATTATACAGCCACCACTAGAGGGAGCTCACTACATACAGATTTATACAGCCACCACTAGAGGGAGCTCACTACATACAAATTTATACAGCCACCACTAGAGGGAGCTCACTACATACAGATTATACAGCCACCACTAGAGGGAGCTCACTACATACAGATTTATACAGCCACCACTAGAGGGAGCTCACTACATACAGATTTATACAGCCACCACTAGAGGGAGCTCACTACATACAGATTTATACAGCCAGCACTAGAGGGAGCTCACTACATACAGATTATAAAGCCTCCACTAGAGGGAGCTCACTACATACAGATTTATACAGCCAGCACTAGAGGGAGCTCACTACATACAGATTTATACAGCCACCACTAGAGGGAGCTCACTACATACAGATTATACAGCCACCACTAGAGGGAGCTCACTACATACAGATTTATACAGCCACCACTAGAGGGAGCTCACTACATACAAATTTATACAGTCACCACTAGAGGGAGCTCACTACATACAGATTATACAGCCACCACTAGAGGGAGCTCACTACATACAGATTTATACAGCCACCACTAGAGGGAGCTCACTACATACAGATTTATACAGCCACCACTAGAGGGAGCTCACTACATACAGATTTATACAACCACCACTAGAGGGAGCTCACTACATACAGATTATACAGCCACTGCTAGGGGAGCTCACTACATACAGATTTATACAGCCAGCACTAGAGGGAGCTCACTACATACAGATTATAAAGCCTCCACTAGAGGGAGCTCACTACATACAGATTTATACAGCCAGCACTAGAGGGAGCTCACTACATACAGATTATACAGCCACCACTAGAGGGAGCTCACTACATACAGATTTATACAGCCACCACTAGAGGGAGCTCACTACATACAGATTTATACAGCCACCACTGGAGGGAGCTCACTACATACAGATTTATACAGCCAGCACTAGAGGGAGCTCACTACATACAGATTATACAGCCACCACTAGAGGGAGCTCACTACATACAGATTTATACAGCCACCACTAGAGGGAGCTCACTACATACAAATTTATACAGCCACCACTAGAGGGAGCTCACTACATACAGATTATACAGCCACCACTAGAGGGAGCTCACTACATACAGATTTATACAGCCACCACTAGAGGGAGCTCACTACATACAGATTTATACAGCCACCACTAGAGGGAGCTCACTACATACAGATTTATACAGCCAGCACTAGAGGGAGCTCACTACATACAGATTATAAAGCCTCCACTAGAGGGAGCTCACTACATACAGATTTATACAGCCAGCACTAGAGGGAGCTCACTACATACAGATTTATACAGCCACCACTAGAGGGAGCTCACTACATACAGATTTATACAGCCACCACTAGAGGGAGCTCACTACATACAAATTTATACAGTCACCACTAGAGGGAGCTCACTACATACAGATTATACAGCCACCACTAGAGGGAGCTCACTACATACAGATTTATACAGCCACCACTAGAGGGAGCTCACTACATACAGATTTATACAGCCACCACTAGAGGGAGCTCACTACATACAGATTTATACAACCACCACTAGAGGGAGCTCACTACATACAGATTATACAGCCACTGCTAGGGGAGCTCACTACATACAGATTTATACAGCCAGCACTAGAGGGAGCTCACTACATACAGATTATACAGCCACCACTAGAGGGAGGTCACTACATACAGATTTATACAGCCAGCACTAGAGGGAGCTCACTACATACAGATTATACAGCCACCACTAGAGGGAGCTCACTACATACAGATTTATACAGCCACCACTAGAGGAAGCTCACTACATACAGATTATACAGCCACCACTAGAGGGAAGTCACTACATACAGATTTATACAGCCACCACTAGAGGGAGCTCACTACATACAGATTATACAGCCACCACTAGAGGGAGGTCACTACATACAGATTATACAGCCACCACTAGAGGGAGCTCACTACATACAGATTTATACAGCCACCACTGGAGGGAGCTCACTACATACAGATTTATAAAGCCACCACTAGAGGGAGCTCACTACATACAGATTATACAGCCACCACTAGAGGGAGCTCACTACATACAGATTATACAGCCACCACTAGAGGGAGCTCACTACATACAGATTATACAGCCACCACTAGAGGGAGGTCACTACATACAGATTTATACAGCCACCACTAGAGGGAGCTCACTACATACAGATTTATACAGCCACCACTAGAGGGAGCTCACTACATACAGATTTATACAGCCATCACTAGAGGGAGCTTACTACATACAGATTTATACAGTCACCACTAGAGGGAGCTCACTATATACAGATTTATACAGCCACCACTACAGGGAGGTCACTACATACAGATTATACAGTCACCACTAGAGGGAGCTCACTATATACAGATTTATACAGTCACCAATAGAGGGAGCTCACTACATACAGATTTATACAGCCACCACTAGAGGGAGGTCACTACATACAGATTTATACAGCCACCACTAGAGGGAGATCACTACATACAGATTATACAGCCACCACTAGAGGGAGGTCACTACATACAGATTTATACAGCCACCACTAGAGGGAGCTCACTACATACAGATTTATACAGCCACCACTAGAGGGAGCTCACTACATACAGATATATACAGCCACCACTGGAGGGAGCTCACTACATACAGATTTATACAGTCACCACTAGAGGGAGCTCACTACATATAGATTTATACAGTCACCACTAGAGGGAGCTCACTACATACAGATTTATACAGCCACCACTAGAGGGAGCTCACTACATACAGATTATACAGCCACCACTAGAGGGAGCTCACTACATACAGATTATACAGCCACCACTAGAGGGAGCTCACTACATACAGATTTATACAGCCAACACTAGAGGGAGCTCACTACATACAGATTATACAGTCACCACTAGAGGGAGCTCACTACATACAGATTTATACAGCCACCACTAGAGGGAGCTCACTACATACAGATTTATACAGCCACCACTAGAGGGAGCTCACTACATACAGATTTATACAGCCACCACTAGAGGGAGCTCACTACATACAGATTTATACAGTCACCACTAGAGGGAGCTCATTACATACAGATATATACAGTCACCACTAGAGGGAGCTCACTACGTACAGATTTATACAGCCACCACTAGAGGGAGCTCACTACATACAGATTTATACAGCCACCACTAGAGGGAGCTCACTACATACAGATTTATACAGCCACCACTAGAGGGAGCTCACTACATACAGATTTATACACCCACCACTAGAGGGAGCTCACTACATACAGATTTATACAGCCACCACTAGAGGGAGCTCACTACATACAGATATATACAGCCACCACTAGAGGGAGCTCACTACATACAGATTTATACAGCCACCACTAGAGGGAGCTCACTACATACAGATTTATACAGCCACCACTAGAGGGAGCTCACTACATACAGATTTATACAGTCACCACTAGAGGGAGCTCATTACATACAGATATATACAGTCACCACTAGAGGGAGCTCACTACGTACAGATTTATACAGCCACCACTAGAGGGAGCTCACTACATACAGATTTATACAGCCACCACTAGAGGGAGCTCACTACATACAGATTTATACAGCCACCACTAGAGGGAGCTCACTACATACAGATTTATACACCCACCACTAGAGGGAGCTCACTACATACAGATTTATACAGCCCCCACTAGAGGGAGCTCACTACATACAGATTATACAGCCACCACTAGAGGGAGCTCACTACATACAGATTTATACAGCCACCACTAGAGGGAGCTCACTACATACAGATTTATACAGTCACCACTAGAGGGAGCTCACTACATACAGATTATACAGCCACCACTAGAGGGAGCTCACTACATACAGATTATACAGCCACCACTAGAGGGAGCTCACTACATACAGATTATACAGCCACCACTAGAGGGAGCTCACTACATACAGATTTATACAGCCACCACTAGAGGGAGCTCACTACATACAGATATATACAGCCACCACTAGAGGGAGCTCACTACATACAGATATATACAGCCACCACTAGAGGGAGCTCACTACATACAGATATATACAGCCACCACTAGAGGGAGCTCACTACATACAGATACATACAGCCACCACTAGAGGGAGCTCACTACATATACAGCCACCACTAGAGGGAGCTCACTACATACAGATTATACAGTCACCACTAGAGGGAGCTCACTACATACAGATTTATACAGCCACCACTAGAGGGAGCTCACTACATACAGATTTATACCGCCACCACTAGGGGGAGCTCACTACATACAGATTATACAGCCACCACTAGAGGGAGCTCACTACATACAGATTATACAGCCACCACTAGAGGGAGCTCACTACATACAGATTTATACCGCCACCACTAGGGGGAGCTCACTACATACAGATTATACAGCCACCACTAGGGGGAGCTCACTACATACAGATTATACAGCCACCACTAGAGGGAGCTCACTACATACAGATTTATACAGCCACCACTAGAGGGAGCTCACTACATACAGATTATACAGCCACCACTAGAGGGAGCTCACTACATACAGATTTATACAGCCACCACTAGAGGGAGCTCACTACATACAGATTTATACAGCCAGCACTAGAGGGAGCTCACTACATACAGATTTATACAGCCAGCACTAGAGGGAGCTCACTACATACAGATTATAAAGCCTCCACTAGAGGGAGCTCACTACATACAGATTTATACAGCCAGCACTAGAGGGAGCTCACTACATACAGATTATACAGCCACCACTAGAGGGAGCTCACTACATACAGATTTATACAGCCACCATTAGAGGGAGCTCACTACATACAAATTTATACAGTCACCACTAGAGGGAGCTCACTACATACAGATTATACAGTCACCACTAGAGGGAGCTCACTACATACAGATTTATACAGCCACCACTAGAGGGAGCTCACTACATACAGATTTATACCGCCACCACTAGGGGGAGCTCACTACATACAGATTATACAGCCACCACTAGAGGGAGCTCACTACATACAGATTTATACAGCCACCACTAGAGGGAGCTCACTACATACAAATTTATACAGTCACCACTAGAGGGAGCTCACTACATACAGATTATACAGCCACCACTAGAGGGAGCTCACTACATACAGATTTATACCGCCACCACTAGGGGGAGCTCACTACATACAGATTATACAGCCACCACTAGGGGGAGCTCACTACATACAGATTATACAGCCACCACTAGAGGGAGCTCACTACATACAGATTTATACAGCCACCACTAGAGGGAGCTCACTACATACAGATTATACAGCCACCACTAGAGGGAGCTCACTACATACAGATTTATACAGCCACCACTAGAGGGAGCTCACTACATACAGATTTATACAGCCAGCACTAGAGGGAGCTCACTACATACAGATTTATACAGCCAGCACTAGAGGGAGCTCACTACATACAGATTATAAAGCCTCCACTAGAGGCAGCTCACTACATACAGATTTATACAGCCAGCACTAGAGGGAGCTCACTACATACAGATTATACAGCCACCACTAGAGGGAGCTCACTACATACAGATTTATACAGCCACCACTAGAGGGAGCTCACTACATACAAATTTATACAGTCACCACTAGAGGGAGCTCACTACATACAGATTATACAGCCACCACTAGAGGGAGCTCACTACATACAGATTTATACAGCCACCACTAGAGGGAGCTCACTACATACAGATTTATACAGCCACCACTAGAGGGAGCTCACTACATACAGATTTATACAACCACTACTAGAGGGAGCTCATTACATACAGATTATACAGCCACCACTAGAGGGAGCTCACTACATACAGATTTATACAGCCAGCACTAGAGGGAGCTCACTACATACAGATTATAAAGCCTCCACTAGAGGGAGCTCACTACATACAGATTTATACAGCCAGCACTAGAGGGAGCTCACTACATACAGATTATACAGCCACCACTAGAGGGAGCTCACTACATACAGATTTATACAGCCACCACTAGGAGGAACTCACTACATACAGATTTATACAGTCACCACTAGAGGGAGCTCACTACATACAGATTATACAGCCATCACTAGAGGGAGCTCACTACATACAGATTATACAGCCCCCACTAGAGGGAGCTCACTACATACAGATTTATACAGCCACCACTAGAGGGAGCTCACTTCATACATATTATACAGCCACCACTAGAGGGAAGTCACTACATACAGATTTATACAGCCACCACTAGAGGGAGCTCACTACATACAGATTATACAGCCACCACTAGAGGGAGGTCACTACATACAGATTATACAGCCAGCACTAGAGGGAGCTCACTACATACAGATTATACAGCCACCACTAGAGGGAGCTCACTACATACAGATTTATACAGCCACCACTAGGAGGAACTCACTACATACAGATTTATACAGTCACCACTAGAGGGAGCTCACTACATACAGATTATACAGCCATCACTAGAGGGAGCTCACTACATACAGATTATACAGCCCCCACTAGAGGGAGCTCACTACATACAGATTTATACAGCCACCACTAGAGGGAGCTCACTTCATACATATTATACAGCCACCACTAGAGGGAAGTCACTACATACAGATTTATACAGCCACCACTAGAGGGAGCTCACTACATACAGATTATACAGCCACCACTAGAGGGAGGTCACTACATACAGATTATACAGCCACCACTAGAGGGAGATCACTACATACAGATTATACAGCCACCACTAGAGGGAGGTCACTACATACAGATTTATACAGCCACCACTAGAGGGAGCTCACTACATACAGATTTATACAGCCACCACTAGAGGGAGCTCACTACATACAGATTTATACAGCCATCACTAGAGGGAGCTCACTACATACAGATTTATACAGTCACCTCTAGAGGGAGCTCACTATATACAGATTTATACAGCCACCACTAGAGGGAGGTCACTACATACAGATTTATACAGTCACCACTAGAGGGAGCTCACTACATACAGATTATACAGTCACCACTAGAGGGAGCTCACTATATACAGATTTATACAGTCACCACTAGAGGGAGCTCACTACATACAGATTTATACAGCCACCACTAGAGGGAGCTCACTACATACAGATTATACAGTCACCACTAGAGGGAGCTCACTACATACAGATTATACAGTCACCACTAGCGGGAGCTCACTACATACAGATTTATACAGTTACCACTAGAGGGAGCTCACTACATACAGATTATACAGCCACCACTAGAGGGAGCTCACTACATACAGATTTATACAGCCACCACTAGAGGGAGGTCACTACATACAGATTATACAGCCACCACTAGGGGGAGCTCACTACATACAGATTATACAGCCACCACTAGAGGGAGCTCACTACATACAGATTTATACAGCCACCACTAGAGGGAGCTCACTACATACAGATTATACAGCCACCACTAGAGGGAGCTCACTACATACAGATTTATACAGCCACCACTAGAGGGAGCTCACTACATACAGATTTATACAGCCAGCACTAGAGGGAGCTCACTACATACAGATTTATACAGCCAGCACTAGAGGGAGCTCACTACATACAGATTATAAAGCCTCCACTAGAGGGAGCTCACTACATACAGATTTATACAGCCAGCACTAGAGGGAGCTCACTACATACAGATTATACAGCCACCACTAGAGGGAGCTCACTACATACAGATTTATACAGCCACCACTAGAGGGAGCTCACTACATACAAATTTATACAGTCACCACTAGAGGGAGCTCACTACATACAGATTATACAGCCACCACTAGAGGGAGCTCACTACATACAGATTTATACAGCCACCACTAGAGGGAGCTCACTACATACAGATTTATACAGCCACCACTAGAGGTAGCTCACTACATACAGATTTATACAACCACCACTAGAGGGAGCTCATTACATACAGATTATACAGCCACCACTAGAGGGAGCTCACTACATACAGATTTATACAGCCAGCACTAGAGGGAGCTCACTACATACAGATTATAAAGCCTCCACTAGAGGGAGCTCACTACATACAGATTTATACAACCAGCACTAGAGGGAGCTCACTACATACAGATTATACAGCCACCACTAGAGGGAGCTCACTACATACAGATTTATACAGCCACCACTAGGAGGAACTCACTACATACAGATTTATACAGTCACCACTAGAGGGAGCTCACTACATACAGATTATACAGCCATCACTAGAGGGAGCTCACTACATACAGATTATACAGCCCCCACTAGAGGGAGCTCACTACATACAGATTTATACAGCCACCACTAGAGGGAGCTCACTACATACAGATTATACAGCCACCACTAGAGGGAAGTCACTACATACAGATTTATACAGCCACCACTAGAGGGAGCTCACTACATACAGATTATACAGCCACCACTAGAGGGAGGTCACTACATACAGATTATACAGCCACCACTAGAGGGAGATCACTACATACAGATTATACAGCCACCACTAGAGGGAGGTCACTACATACAGATTTATACAGCCACCACTAGAGGGAGCTCACTACATACAGATTTATACAGCCACCACTAGAGGGAGCTCACTACATACAGATTTATACAGCCATCACTAGAGGGAGCTCACTACATACAGATTTATACAGTCACCTCTAGAGGGAGCTCACTATATACAGATTTATACAGCCACCACTAGAGGGAGGTCACTACATACAGATTTATACAGTCACCACTAGAGGGAGCTCACTACATACAGATTTATACAGCCACCACTAGAGGGAGCTCACTACATACAGATTATACAGTCACCACTAGAGGGAGCTCACTACATACAGATTATACAGTCACCACTAGCGGGAGCTCACTACATACAGATTTATACAGTTACCACTAGAGGGAGCTCACTACATACAGATTATACAGCCACCACTAGAGGGAGCTCACTACATACAGATTTATACAGCCACCACTAGAGGGAGGTCACTACATACAGATTTATACAGCCACCACTAGAGGGAGATCACTACATACAGATTATACAGCCACCACTAGAGGGAGGTCACTACATACAGATTATACAGTCACAACTAGAGGGAGCTCACTATATACAGATTTTTACAGTCACCACTAGAGGGAGCTCACTACATACAGATTTATACTGCCACCACTAGAGGGAGCTCACTACATACAGATTTACACAGCCACCACTAGAGGGAGCTCACTACATACAGATTTACACAGCCACCACTAGAGGGAGCTCACTACATACAGATTTACACAGCCACCACTAGAGGGAGCTCACTACATACAGATTTATACAGCCACCACTAGAGGGAGGTCACTACATACAGATTTATACAGCCACCACTAGAGGGAGCTCACTACATACAGATTTATACAGCCATCACTAGAGGGAGCTCACTACATACAGATTTATACAGTCACCTCTAGAGGGAGCTCACTATATACAGATTTATACAGCCACCACTAGAGGGAGGTCACTACATACAGATTTATACAGTCACCACTAGAGGGAGCTCACTACATACAGATTTATACAGCCACCACTAGAGGGAGCTCACTACATACAGATTATACAGTCACCACTAGAGGGAGCTCACTACATACAGATTATACAGTCACCACTAGCGGGAGCTCACTACATACAGATTTATACAGTTACCACTAGAGGGAGCTCACTACATACAGATTATACAGCCACCACTAGAGGGAGCTCACTACATACAGATTTATACAGCCACCACTAGAGGGAGGTCACTACATACAGATTTATACAGCCACCACTAGAGGGAGATCACTACATACAGATTATACAGCCACCACTAGAGGGAGGTCACTACATACAGATTATACAGTCACAACTAGAGGGAGCTCACTATATACAGATTTATACAGTCACCACTAGAGGGAGCTCACTACATACAGATTTATACTGCCACCACTAGAGGGAGCTCACTACATACAGATTTACACAGCCACCACTAGAGGGAGCTCACTACATACAGATTTACACAGCCACCACTAGAGGGAGCTCACTACATACAGATTTACACAGCCACCACTAGAGGGAGCTCACTACATACAGATTTATACAGCCACCACTAGAGGGAGCTCACTACATACAGATTTATACAGTCACCACTAGAGGGAGCTCACTACATACAGATTTATACAGCCACCACTAGAGGGAGGTCACTACATACAGATTTATACAGCCACCACTAGAGGGAGCTCACTACATACATATTATACAGCCACCACTAGAGGGCGCTCATTACATACAGATTTATACAGACACCACTAGAGGGAGCTCACTACATACAGATTTATACAGCCACCACTAGAGGGAGCTCACTACATACAGATTTATACAGCCACTGCTAGGGGAGCCCTGTGTCTTTCCTCTCGCAGCAGGGGTTATGTGTATTTTTCCGCCTCTGGTTTTGCTGATTTTCCAGGTTCTCTTTTTCCTGTGAGAATTCGTGACCTCGGGCCTCAGATATCACAGAACCGGTTCTGCGTGTTTATATGGGGTGTTAGTGACCGCGAGTAGTTTGGACTCCGCCAGTGCAGAGCGGTGCAGAGCAGCTGGGGGCAGGTGACGTGGAGGTGGCTGCGCTGCGGTTTTGTGGGTTTCTGCCACTCCTACATTGTCTCTAAATAATAGTGCCCCTCCCGACCGTCCTGTCACATGATCTGTCGCTTCAGCAGTCAGGAGGACGGTTTCTTTTGACTTCTTATAGGAGAACGTTTTATTGCATTGTTGATGGCGTCCTATGACAACACTTCCCGTCTCTGTAATGTAGCACATTATGGGCCTCATACACACCAGACAAATTTCTTTTGTCAACTTATTTACCTGGTCCAGAAATATAAAGAAATATAAAAGCTGGATTGTAATTAGTTCTTATGAGGTTAAGTGTCCCCATGATAACACTGACTGCGCACGTTACGTCCCTACTGGGTGAATTCATTGTTATGAAGCCCAATGTCCCCAAGGATTATTCCCATCCTCCATCTGCCCCTGTAGCGCCATATTGGTGACTTATGTCTGCTCGGCTGTTTGGATAAGCCCCATTCAGACAGTGAACGCCGGTAACATTGCAGCTTCTCATGAAGGCCGCACTACCATGATCCCCTCCAGGTCAGGTCAGCAGCTGGGTGTCCAGGCCTTCATCAGATCCGTCCTTCACGCTTTGGTTATCTGTATCTTCTCCCCTCACCTGGGTGTCGGCCATCACTTCCCTTCCTTTTCCCCTCACCACAGTCCTCCTCTCCCTTTTTCCCCTCTCCACAGTCCTCCTCTCCCTTTTTCCCCTCTCCACAGTCCTCCTCTCCCTTTTTCCCCTCTCCACAGTCCTCCTCTCCCTTTTTCCCCTCTCCACAGTTCTCCTCTCCCTTTTTCCCCTCACCACAGTCCTCCTCTCCCTTTTTCCCCTCTCCACAGTCCTCCTCTCCCTTTTCCCCCTCACCACAGTCCTCCTCTCCCTTTTTCCCCTCTCCACAGTCCTCCTCTCCCTTTTTCCCCTCTCCACAGTCCTCTTCTCCCTTTTTCCCCTCTCCACAGTCCTCCTCTCCCTTTTTCCCCTCTCCACAGTTCTCCTCTCCCTTTTTTCCCTCACCACAGTCCTCCTCTCCCTTTTTCCCCTCTCCACAGTCCTCCTCTCCCTTTTCCCCCTCACCACAGTCCTCCTCTCCCTTTTTTCCCCTCACCACAGTCCTCCTCTCCCTTTTCCCCCTCACCACAGTCCTCCTCTCCCTTTTCCCCCTCACCACAGTCCTCCTCTCCCTTTTCCCCCTCACCACAGTCCTCCTCTCCCTTTTTCCTCTCTGCACAGTCCTCCTCTCCCTTTTCCCCCTCACCACAGTCCTCCTCTCCCTTTTTCCCCTCACCACAGTCCTCCTCTCCCTTTTTCCCCTCACCACAGTCCTCCTCTCCCTTTTCCCCCTCACCACAGTCCTCCTCTCCCTTTTTCCTCTCTCCACAGTCCTCCTCTCCCTTTTTCCCCTCACCACAGTCCTCCTCTCCCTTTTTCCCCCTCACCACAGTCCTCCTCTCCCTTTTCCCCCCTCACCACAGTCCTCCTCTCCCTTTTCCCCCTCTCCACAGTCCTCCTCTCCCTTTTTCCCCTCTCCACAGTCCTCCTCTCCCTTTTTCCCCTCTCCACAGTCCTCCTCTCCCTTTTTCCCCTCTCCACAGTTCTCCTCTCCCTTTTTCCCCTCACCACAGTCCTCCTCTCCCTTTTTCCCCTCTCCACAGTCCTCCTCTCCCTTTTTCCCTTCTCCACAGTCCTCCTCTCCCTTTTTCCCCTCTCCACAGTTTTCCTCTCCCTTTTTCCCCTCACCACAGTCCTCCTCTCCCTTTTTCCCCTCTCCACAGTCCTCCTCTCCCTTTTTCCCCTCTCCACAGTTCTCCTCTCCCTTTTTCCCCTCTCCACAGTCCTCCTCTCCCTTTTTCCCCTCTCCACAGTCCTCCTCTCCCTTTTTCCCCCTCACCACAGTCCTCCTCTCCCTTTTTCCTTTCTGCACAGTCCTCCTCTCCCTTTTTCCCCTCTCCACAGTCCTCCTCTCCCTTTTCCCCCCTCACCACAGTCCTCCTCTCCCTTTTTCCTCTCTGCACAGTTCTCCTCTCCCTTTTTCCCCTCTCCACAGTTCTCCTCTCCCTTTTTCCTCTCTGCACAGTCCTCCTCTCCCTTTTTCCCCTCTCCACAGTCCTCCTCTCCCTTTTCCCCCCTCACCACAGTCCTCCTCTCCCTTTTTCCTCTCTGCACAGTCCTCCTCTCCCTTTTTCCCCTCTCCACAGTCCTCCTCTCCCTTTTCCCCCCTCACCACAGTCCTCCTCTCACTTTTCCCCCCTCACCACAGTCCTCCTCTCACTTTTCCCCCTCACCACAGTCCTCCTTTCCCTTTTTCCCCTCTCCACAGTCCTCCTCTCCCTTTTCCCCCCTCACCACAGTCCTCCTCTCCCTTTTTCCTCTCTGCACAGTTCTCCTTTCCCTTTTTCCCCTCTCCACAGTCCTCCTCTCCCTTTTCCCCCCTCACCACAGTCCTCCTCTCCCTTTTTCCTCTCTGCACAGTCCTCCTCTCCCTTTTTCCCCTCTCCACAGTCCTCCTCTCCCTTTTCCCCCCTCACCACAGTCCTCCTCTCCCTTTTTCCTCTCTGCACAGTTCTCCTTTCCCTTTTTCCCCTCTCCACAGTCCTCCTCTCCATTTCTCCCCTCACCACAGTCCTCCTCTCCCTTTTTCCTCTCTGCACAGTCCTCCTCTCCCTTTTTCCCCTCACCACAGTCCTCCTCTCCCTTTTTCCCCTCACCACAGTCCTCCTCTCCCTTTTTCCTCTCTGCACAGTCCTCCTCTCCCTTTTTCCCCTCACCACAGTCCTCCTCTCCCTTTTTCCCCTCACCACAGTCCTCCTCTCCCTTTTCCCCCTCTCCACAGTCCTCCTCTCCTTTTTTCCTCTCTGCACAGTCCTCCTCTCCCTTTTTCCCCTCTCCACAGTCCTCCTCTCCCTTTTCCCCCCTCACCACAGTCCTCCTCTCCCTATTTCCTCTCTGCACAGTCCTCCTCTCCCTTTTTCCCCTCTCCACAGTCCTCCTCTCCCTTTTCCCCCCTCACCACAGTCCTCCTCTCCCTTTTTCCTCTCTGCACAGTTCTCCTTTCCCTTTTTCCCCTCTCCACAGTCCTCCTCTCCCTTTTCCCCCCTCACAACAGTCCTCCTCTCCCTTTTTCCTCTCTGCACAGTCCTCCTCTCCCTTTTTCCCCTCTCCACAGTCCTCCTCTCCCTTTTCCCCCCTCACCACAGTCCTCCTCTCCCTTTTTCCTCTCTGCACAGTTCTCCTTTCCCTTTTTCCCCTCTCCACAGTCCTCCTCTCCATTTCTCCCCTCACCACAGTCCTCCTCTCCCTTTTTCCTCTCTGCACAGTCCTCCTCTCCCTTTTTCCCCTCACCACAGTCCTCCTCTCCCTTTTTCCCCTCACCACAGTCCTCCTCTCCCTTTTTCCTCTCTGCACAGTCCTCCTCTCCCTTTTTCCCCTCACCACAGTCCTCCTCTCCCTTTTTCCCCTCACCACAGTCCTCCTCTCCCTTTTCCCCCTCTCCACAGTCCTCCTCTCCTTTTTTCCTCTCTGCACAGTCCTCCTCTCCCTTTTTCCTCTCTCCACAGTCCTCCTCTCCCTTTTCCCCCTCACCACAGTCCTCCTCTCCCTTTTCCCCCTCTCCACAGTCCTCCTCTCCCTTTTTCCCCTCACCACAGTCCTCCTCTCCCTTTTCCCCCTCTCCACAGTCCTCCTCTCCCTTTTTCCTCTCTGCACAGTTCTCCTTTCCCTTTTTCCCCTCTCCACAGTCCTCCTCTCCCTTTTCCCCCTCTCCACAGTCCTCCTCTCCCTTTTCCCCCTCTCCACAGTCCTCTTCTCCCTTTTCCCCCTCTCCACAGTCCTCCTCTCCCTTTTCCCCCTCTCCACAGTCCTCCTCTCCCTTTTTCCCCTCACCACAGTCCTCCTCTCCCTTTTCTCCCTCTCCACAGTCCTCCTCTCCTTTTTTCCTCTCTGCACAGTCCTCCTCTCCCTTTTTCCCCCGAAATGTATCTACAGCAATGTCACACAAAGGGAATGTAATAGAAGAAATCCCGCTTATCCTGCCTGTCGGCGCACACCGCTATCACATACCGCCAGACAAAGCCTTTATCACTGTGAGATTGTTAGCTCTGCAGATCAGCCCCCCCCCCCGCCCCTCCCCCTCCCCTGCGAGTCCCAACTGTTCTCAGCATCACAAGATAGATAAGAAAATGAGTCGAGGGCTACAAAAAAAACCCGAAATCCTGAGAAAAGAAGAAAAGGCTGAAAAGCAACTGAAATAATAAAAAAAAACCCGATTTATTAAACATCAAAAAGAAAAAAACACAAAGAGATCAGTAATAATATTTCTGTCCCCAAAACTGAGCGACGTTCACCCAACTCCTGTTCTTCACAGAGGAAACCTAAATCACGAGCTATCGAAACTGTTCAATCAGCTCTGGGACGCCGACGAGAACCGCATGTGTCCCGGGAAAGATTACCGCATCTCCCTGCAGGTAACTGTACAAGAAAGCAACTGCAATAATACCGCCCCTATGTACAGGAATATAACTACTATAATACTGCCCCTATGTACAGGAATATAACTGCTATAATACTGCCCCTATGTACAAGAATATAACTACTATAATACTGCCCCTGTGTACAAGAATATAACTACTATAATACTGCCCCCTATGTACAAGAATATAACTACTATAATACTGCCCCCTATGTACAGGAATATAACTACTATAATACTGCCCCTATGTACAGGAATATAACTGCTATAATACTGCCCCCTATGTACAGGAATATAACTGCTATAATACTGCCCCCTATGTACAAGAATATAACTACTATAATACTGCCCCCGTGTACAGGAATATAACTACTATAATACTGCCCCTATGTACAAGAATATAACTACTATAATACTGCCCCTATGTACAAGAATATAACTACTATAATACTGCCCCTATGTACAAGAATATAACTACTATAATACTGCCCCTATGTACAAGAATATAACTACTATAATACTGCCCCTATGTACAAGAATATAACTGCTATAATACTGCCCCTATGTACAGGAATATAACTACTATAATACTGCTCCTATATACAAGAATATAACTACTATAATACTGCTTCCTATGTACAGGAATATAACTACTATAATACTACTCATATACAAGAATATAACTACTATAATACTGCCTCCTATGTACAAGAATATAACTACTATAATACTGCCCCTATGTACAAGAATATAACTACTATAATACTGCCCTCTATGTACAAGAATATAACTACTATAATACTGCCCCCTATGTACAAGAATATAACTACTATAATACTGCCCCCTATATACAAGAATATAACTACTATAATACTGCCCCCTATATACAAGAATATAACTACTATAATACTGCCCCCTATATACAAGAATATAACTACTATAATACTGCCCCTATGTACAAGAATATAACTACTATAGTACTGCCCCCTATATACAAGAATATAACTACTATAATACTGACATATGTACAAGAATATAACTACTATAATACTGCCCCCTATGTACAAGAATATAACTACTATAATACTGACCTATGTACAAGAATATACCTACTATAATACTGCCCCCTATGTACAAGAATATAACTACTATAGTACTGCCCCCTATGTACAAGAATATAACTACTATAATACTGCCCCCTATGTACAAGAATATAACTACTATAATACTGCCCCTATATACTAGAATATAACTACTATAATACTGCCCCCTATATACAAGAATATAACTACTATAATACTGCCCCCTATGTACAAGAATATAACTACTATAATACTGCCCCTATGTACAAGAATATACCTACTATAGTACTGCCCCTATATACAAGAATATAACTACTATAATACTGCCCCCTATATACAAGAATATAACTACTATAGTACTGCCCCCTATGTACAAGAATATAACTACTATAGTACTGCCCCTATATACAAGAATATAACTACTATAATACTTGCCCCCTATATACAAGAATATAACTACTATAGTACTGCCCCCTATATACAAGAATATAACTACCATAATACTGCCCCCTATGTACAAGAATATAACTACTATAATACTGCCACCTATGTACAAGAATATACCTACTATAATACTGCCCCCTATGTACAAGAATATAACTACTATAATACTGCCCCTATATACAAGAATATAACTACTATAATACTGCCCCCTATGTACAAGAATATACCTACTATAATACTGCCCCCTATGTACAAGAATATAACTACTATAGTACTGCCCCCTATATACAAGAATATAACTACTATAGTACTGCCCCCTATATACAAGAATATAACTACTATAATACTGCCCCCTATATACAAGAATATAACTACTATAATACTGCCCCTATATACAAGAATATAACTACTATAGTACTGCCCCCTATATACAAGAATATAAGTACTATAATACTGCCCCTATATACAAGAATATAACTACTATAATACTGCCCCCTATGTACAAGAATATACCTACTATAATACTGCCCCCTATGTACAAGAACATAACTACTATAAGACTGCCCCCTATGTACAGGAATATAACTACTATAATACTGCTCCTATGTACAAGAATATAACTACTATAATACTGCCCCTATGTACAAGAATATAACTACTATAATACTGCCCCCTATGTACAAGAATATACCTACTAGAATACTGCCCCTATATACAAGAATATAACTACTATAATACTGCTCCTATATACAAGAATATAACTACTATAATACTGCCCCCTATGTACAAGAATATAACTACTATAATACTGCCCCTATATACAAGAATATAACTACTATAATACTTGCCCCCTATATACAAGAATATAACTACTATAGTACTGCCCCCTATATACAAGAATATAACTACCATAATACTGCCCCCTATGTACAAGAATATAACTACTATAATACTGCCACCTATGTACAAGAATATACCTACTATAATACTGCCCCCTATGTACAAGAATATAACTACTATAATACTGCCCCTATATACAAGAATATAACTACTATAATACTGCCCCCTATGTACAAGAATATAACTACTATAATACTGCCCCTATGTACAAGAATATAACTACTATAATACTGCCCCTATGTACAAGAATATAACTACTATAATACTGCCCCTATGTACAAGAATATAACTACTATAATACTGCCCCTATGTACAACAATATAACTACTATAATACTGCCCCCTATGTACAAGAATATAACTACTATAATACTGCCCCCTATGTACAAGAATATAACTACTATAATACTGCCCCCTATGTACAAGAATATAACTACTATAATACTGCCCCCTATGTACAAGAATATAACTACTATAATACTGCCCCCTATGTACAAGAACATAACTACTATAGTACTGCTCCTATATACAAGAATATAACTACTATAATACTGCCCCTATGTACAAGAATATAACTACTATAATACTGCCCCCTATGTACAAGAATATAACTACTATAATACTGATCCTATGTACAAGAATATAACTACTATAATACTGCCCCCTATGTACAAGAATATAACTACTATAACACTGCCCCCTATGTACAAGAATATAACTACTATAATACTGCCCCCTATGTACAAGAACATAACTACTATAGTACTGCTCCTATATACAAGAATATAACTACTATAATACTGCCCCTATATACAAGAATATAACTACTATAATACTGCCCCTATATACAAGAATATAACTACTATAATACTGCCCCTATATACAAGAATATAACTGCTATAATACTGCTCCTATGTACAAGAATATAACTACTATAATACTGCCCCCTATGTAAAAGAATATAACTACTATAATACTGCTCCTATATACAAGAATATAACTACTATAATACTGCCCCTATATACAAGAATATAACTACTATAATACTGCCCCTTATGTACAAGAATATATCTACTATAATACTGCCCCTATATACAAGAATATAACTACTATAATACTGCCCCTATATACAAGAATATAACTACTATAATACTGCCCCCTATGTACAAGAATATACCTACTATAATACTGCCCCTATGTACAAGAATATAACTACTATAATACTGCTTCTATGTACAAGAATATAACTACTATAATACTGCCCCCTATGTACAAGAATATAACTACTATAATACTGCTTCTATGTACAAGAATATAACTACTATAATACTGCCCCCTATGTACAAGAATATAACTACTATAATACTGCCCCCTATGTACAAGAATATAACTACTATAATACTGCCCCTATATACAAGAATATAACTACTATAATACTGCCCCTTATGTACAAGAATATATCTACTATAATACTGCCCCTATATACAAGAATATAACTACTATAATACTGCCCCTATATACAAGAATATACCTACTATAATACTGCCCCTATGTACAAGAATATAACTACTATAATACTGCTTCTATGTACAAGAATATAACTACTATAATACTGCTTCTATGTACAAGAATATAACTACTATAATACTGCCCCCTATGTACAAGAATATAACTACTATAATACTGCCCCCTATGTACAAGAATATAACTACTATAATACTGCCCCCTATGTACAAGAATATAACTACTATAATACTGCCCCTATATACAAGAATATAACTACTATAATACTGCCCCTTATGTACAAGAATATATCTACTATAATACTGCCCCTATATACAAGAATATAACTACTATAATACTGCCCCTATATACAAGAATATAACTACTATAATACTGCCCCCTATGTACAAGAATATACCTACTATAATACTGCCCCTATGTACAAGAATATAACTACTATAATACTGCTTCTATGTACAAGAATATAACTACTATAATACTGCCCCCTATGTACAAGAATATACCTACTAGAATACTGCCCCTATATACAAGAATATAACTACTATAATACTGCCCCTATATACAAGAATATAACTACTATAATACTGCCCCCTATGTACAAGAATATACCTACTATAATACTGCCCCTATATACAAGAATATAACTACTATAATACTGCCCCTATATACAAGAATATAACTACTATAATACTGCCCCTATGTACAAGAATATAACTACTATAATACTGTCCCCTATGTACAAGAATATAACTACTATAATACTGCCCCCTATGTACAAGAATATAACTACTATAATACTGCCCCCTATGTACAAGAATATAACTACTATAATACTGCCCCCTATGTACAAGAATATAACTACTATAATACTGCCCCTATATACAAGAATATAACTACTATAATACTGCCCCTTATGTACAAGAATATATCTACTATAATACTGCCCCTATATACAAGAATATAACTACTATAATACTGCCCCTATATACAAGAATATAACTACTATAATACTGCCCCCTATGTACAAGAATATACCTACTATAATACTGCCCCTATGTACAAGAATATAACTACTATAATACTGCTTCTATGTACAAGAATATAACTACTATAATACTGCCCCCTATGTACAAGAATATACCTACTAGAATACTGCCCCTATATAGAAGAATATAACTACTATAATACTGCCCCTATATACAAGAATATAACTACTATAATACTGCCCCCTATGTACAAGAATATACCTACTATAATACTGCCCCTATATACAAGAATATAACTACTATAATACTGCCCCTATATACAAGAATATAACTACTATAATACTGCCCCTATGTACAAGAATATAACTACTATAATACTGTCCCCTATGTACAAGAATATAACTACTATAATACTGCCCCTATATACAAGAATATAACTACTATAATACTGTCCCCTATGTACAAGAATATAACTACTATAATACTGCCCCCTATGTACAAGAATATAACTACTATAATACTGCCCCCTATGTACAAGAATATACCTACTAGAATACTGCCCCTATATACAAGAATATAACTACTATAATACTGCCCCTATATACAAGAATATAACTACTATAATACTGCCCCCTATGTACAAGAATATACCTACTATAATACTGCCCCTATATACAAGAATATAACTACTATAATACTGCCCCTATATACAAGAATATAACTACTATAATACTGCCCCTATATACAAGAATATAACTACTATAATACTGCTCCTATGTACAAGAATATAACTACTATAATACTGCTCCTATGTACAGGAATATAACTACTATAATACTGCCCCCTATGTACAAGAATATAACTACTATAATACTGCCCCCTATGTACAAGAATATAACTACTATAATACTGCCCCCCTATGTACAAGAATATAACTACTATAATACTGCCCCTATATACAAGAATATAACTACTATAATACTGCTCCTATGTACAAGAATATAACTACTATAATACTGCTCCTATGTACAGGAATATAACTACTATAATACTGCCCCCTATGTACAAGAATATAACTACTATAATACTGCCCCCTATATACAAGAATATAACTACTATAATACTGCCCCCTATATACAAGAATATAACTACTATAATACTGCCCCCTATGTACAAGAATATAACTACTATAATACTGCCCCCTATATACAAGAATATAACTACTATAATACTGCCCCCTATATACAAGAATATAACTACTATAATACTGCTCCCTATATACAAGAATATAACTACTATAATACTGCCCCTATGTACAAGAATATAACTACTATAATACTGCCCCTATGTACAAGAATATAACTACTATAATACTGCTCCCTATGTACAAGAACATAACTACTATAATACTGCTCCCTATGTACAAGAATATAACTACTATAATACTGCCCCTATGTACAAGAATATAACTACTATAATACTGCCCCCTATATACAAGAATATAACTACTATAATACTGCTCCCTATATACAAGAATATAACTACTATAATACTGCCCCTATGTACAAGAATATAACTACTATAATACTGCCCCTATATACAAGAATATAACTACTATAATACTGCCCCTATATACAAGAATATAACTACTATAATACTGCCCCTATATACAAGAATATAACTACTATAATACTGTCCCCTATATACAAGAATATAACTACTATAATACTGCCCCTATGTACAAGAATATAACTACTATAATACTGCCCCCTATATACAAGAATATAACTACTATAATACTGCTCCCTATATACAAGAATATAACTACTATAATACTGCCCCTATATACAAGAATATAACTACTATAATACTGCCCCTATGTACAAGAATATAACTACTATAATACTGCCCCTATGTACAAGAATATAACTACTATAATACTGCTCCTATGTACAAGAATATAACTACTATAATACTGCCCCTATGTACAAGAATATAACTACTATAATACTGCCCCTATATACAAGAATATAACTACTATAATACTGCCCCCTATGTACAAGACTATAACTACTATAATACTGCTCCTATGTACAAGAATATAACTACTATAATACTGCCCCTATGTACAAATATAGGATATATTTCTCGGGGGTGATGTATATTTCTCGGGGGTGATGTATATGTCTCGGGGGTGATGTATATGTCTCGGGGGTGATGTATATGTCTCGGGGGTGATGTATATGTCTCGGGGGTGATGTATATGTCTCGGGGGTGATGTATATGTCTCGGGGGTGATGTATATTTCTCGGTGGTGATGTATGTTTCGGGGGTGATGTATATTTCTCGGGGTGATGTATATGTCTCGGGGGTGATGTATATTTCTTGGGGTGATGTATATTTCTCGGGGGTGATGTATATGTCTCGGGGGTGATTGTATATGTCTCGGGGGTGATGTATATTTCTCGGGGGTGATGTATATGTCTCGGGGGTGATGTATATTTCTCGCGGGTGATGTATATTTCTCGGTGGTGATGTATGTTTCGGGGGTGATGTATATTTCTCGCGGGTGATGTATATTTCTCGGTGGTGATGTATGTTTCGGGGGTGATGTATATTTCTCGGGGGTGATGTATATTTCTCGGGGGTGATGTATATGTCTCGGGGGTGATGTATATTTCTCGGGGGTGATGTATATGTCTCGGGGGTGATGTATATTTCTCGGGGGTGATGTATATTTCTCGGGGGTGATGTATATTTCTCGGGGGTGATGTATATTTCTCGGGGGTGATGTATATTTCTCGGGGGTGATGTATATTTCTCGGGGGTGATGTATATGTCTCGGGGGTGATGTATATGTCTCGGGGGTGATGTATATTTCTCGCGGGTGATGTATATTTCTCGGTGGTGATGTATGTTTCGGGGGTGATGTATATGTCTCGGGGGTGATGTATATTTCTTGGGGTGATGTATATTTCTCGGGGGTGATGTATATGTCTCGGGGGTGATGTATATGTCTCGGGGGTGATGTATATTTCTTGGGGTGATGTATATTTCTCGGGGGTGATGTATATTTCTCGGGGGTGATGTATATTTCTCGGGGGTGATGTATATGTCTCGGGGGTGATGTATATGTCTCGGGGGTGATGTATATGTCTCGGGGGTGATGTATATTTCTCGGGGGTGATGTATATGTCTCGGGGGTGATGTATATTTCTCGCGGGTGATGTATATTTCTCGGTGGTGATGTATATTTCTCGGTGGTGATGTATATTTCTCGGGGGTGATGTATATGTCTCGGGGTGATGTATATGTCTCGGGGGTGATGTATATGTCTCGGGGGTGATGTATATGTCTCGGGGGTGATGTATATTTCTCGGGGGTGATGTATATTTCTCGGGGGTGATGTATATTTCTCGGGGGTGATGTATATTTCTCGGGGGTGATGTATATTTCTCGGGGGTGATGTATATTTCTCGGGGGTGATGTATATTTCTCGGGGGTGATGTATATTTCTCGGGGGTGATGTATATTTCTCGGGGGTGATGTATGTTTCGGGGGTGATGTTTATTTCTCGGGGGTGATGTATATTTCTCGGGGTGATGTATATGTCTCGGGGGTGATGTATATGTCTCGGGGGTGATGTATATTTCTCGGTGGTGATGTATATTTCTCGGGGGTGATGTATATTTCTCGGGGGTGATGTATATTTCTCGGGGGTGATGTATGTTTCGGGGGTGATGTATATGTCTCGGGGGTGATGTATATGTCTCGGGGGTGATGTATATTTCTCGGTGGTGATGTATATTTCTCGGGGGTGATGTATATTTCTCGGGGTGATGTATATGTCTCGGGGGTGATGTATATTTCTCGGTGGTGATGTATATTTCTCGGGGGTGATGTATATTTCTCGGGGGTGATGTATATTTCTCGGGGGTGATGTATATGTCTCGGGGGTGATGTATATGTCTCGGGGGTGATGTATATGTCTCGGGGGTGATGTATATGTCTCGGGGGTGATGTATATGTCTCGGGGGTGATGTATATTTCTCGGGGGTGATGTATATTTCTCGGGGGTGATGTATATTTCTCGGGGGTGATGTATGTTTCGGGGGTGATGTTTATTTCTCGGGGGTGATGTATATTTCTCGGGGGTGATGTATATTTCTCGGGGGTGATGTATATTTCTCGGGGGTGATGTATATTTCTCGGGGGTGATGTATATTTCTCGGGGGTGATGTATATTTCTCGGGGGTGATGTATATTTCTCGGGGGTGATGTATATTTCTCGGGGGTGATGTATGTTTCGGGGGTGATGTTTATTTCTCGGGGGTGATGTATATTTCTCGGGGTGATGTATATGTCTCGGGGGTGATGTATATGTTTCGGGGGTGATGTATATGTCTCGGGGGTGATGTATATGTCTCGGGGTGATGTATATTTCGGGGGTGATGTATATGTCTCGGGGGTGATGTATATTTCTCGGGGGTGATGTATATGTCTCGGGGGTGATGTATATTTCGGGGGTGATGTATATTTCGGGGGTGATGTATATTTCGGGGGTGATGTATATGTCTCGGGGGTGATGTATATGTCTCGGGGGTGATGTATATGTCTCGGGGGTGATGTATATGTCTCGGGGGTGATGTATATTTCGGGGGTGATGTATATTTCTCGGGGGTGATGTATATTTCTCGGGGGTGATGTATATGTCTCGGGGGTGATGTATATTTCGGGGGTGATGTGTATTTCTCGGGGGTGATGTATATGTCTCGGGGGTGATGTATATGTCTCGGGGGTGATGTATATGTCTCGGGGGTGATGTATATTTCTCGGGGGTGATGTATGTTTCTCGGGGGTGATGTATATGTCTCGGGGGTGATGTATATTTCTCGGGGGTGATGTATATTTCTCGGGGGTGATGTATATTTCTCGGGGGTGATGTATATTTCTCGGGGGTGATGTATATGTCTCGGGGGTGATGTATATGTCTCGGGGGTGATGTATATTTCTCGGGGGTGATGTATATGTCTCGGGGGTGATGTATATTTCTCGCGGGTGATGTATATTTCTCGGTGGTGATGTATGTTTCGGGGGTGATGTATATTTCTCGCGGGTGATGTATATTTCTCGGTGGTGATGTATGTTTCGGGGGTGATGTATATTTCTCGGGGGTGATGTATATTTCTCGGGGGTGATGTATATTTCTCGGGGGTGATGTATATTTCTCGGGGGTGATGTATATGTCTCGGGGGTGATGTATATTTCTCGGGGGTGATGTATATGTCTCGGGGGTGATGTATATTTCTCGGGGGTGATGTATATTTCTCGGGGGTGATGTATATTTCTCGGGGGTGATGTATATGTCTCGGGGGTGATGTATATGTCTCGGGGGTGATGTATATGTCTCGGGGGTGATGTATATTTCTCGCGGGTGATGTATATTTCTCGCGGGTGATGTATGTTTCGGGGGTGATGTATATTTCTCGGGGTGATGTATATGTCTCGGGGGTGATGTATATTTCTTGGGGTGATGTATATTTCTCGGGGGTGATGTATATTTCTCGGGGGTGATGTATATGTCTCGGGGGTGATGTATATGTCTCGGGGGTGATGTATATGTCTCGGGGGTGATGTATATGTCTCGGGGGTGATGTATATGTCTCGGGGGTGATGTATATTTCTCGGGGGTGATGTATATGTCTCGGGGGTGATGTATATTTCTCGCGGGTGATGTATATTTCTCGGTGGTGATGTATGTTTCGGGGGTGATGTATATTTCTCGCGGGTGATGTATATTTCTCGGTGGTGATGTATGTTTCGGGGGTGATGTATATTTCTCGGGGGTGATGTATATTTCTCGGGGGTGATGTATATTTCTCGGGGGTGATGTATATGTCTCGGGGGTGATGTATATGTCTCGGGGGTGATGTATATTTCTCGGGGGTGATGTATATTTCTCGGGGGTGATGTATATTTCTCGGGGGTGATGTATATTTCTCGGGGGTGATGTATATTTCTCGGGGGTGATGTATGTTTCGGGGGTGATGTTTATTTCTCGGGGGTGATGTATATTTCTCGGGGTGATGTATATGTCTCGGGGGTGATGTATATGTCTCGGGGGTGATGTATATGTCTCGGGGGTGATGTATATTTCTCGGTGGTGATGTATATTTCTCGGGGTGATGTATATGTCTCGGGGGTGATGTATATTTCTCGGTGGTGATGTATATTTCTCGGGGTGATGTATATGTCTCGGGGGTGATGTATATTTCTCGGGGGTGATGTATATTTCTCGGGGGTGATGTATATTTCTCGGGGGTGATGTATGTTTCGGGGGTGATGTTTATTTCTCGGGGGTGATGTATATTTCTCGGGGTGATGTATATGTCTCGGGGGTGATGTATATGTCTCGGGGGTGATGTATATTTCTCGGTGGTGATGTATATTTCTCGGGGGTGATGTATATTTCTCGGGGGTGATGTATATTTCTCGGGGTGATGTATATGTCTCGGGGGTGATGTATATTTCTCGGGGGTGATGTATATTTCTCGGGGGTGATGTATATTTCTCGGGGGTGATGTATATTTCTCGGGGGTGATGTATGTCTCGGGGGTGATGTATATTTCTCGGGGGTGATGTATATGTCTCGGGGGTGATGTATATTTCTCGGGGGTGATGTATATTTCTCGGGGGTGATGTATATTTCTCGGGGGTGATGTATATTTCTCGGGGGTGATGTATATTTCTCGGGGGTGATGTATATTTCTCGGGGGT
This sequence comes from Anomaloglossus baeobatrachus, assembly GCF_048569485.1. NCBI lineage: Eukaryota > Metazoa > Chordata > Amphibia > Anura > Aromobatidae > Anomaloglossus > Anomaloglossus baeobatrachus. Next base: position 12,687,392 of record NC_134356.1, on the reverse strand, counting down.
GATGTATGTTTCGGGGGTGATGTATATTTCTCGGGGGTGATGTATATTTCTCGGGGGTGATGTATATTTCTCGGGGGTGATGTATGTTTCGGGGGTGATGTATATGTCTCGGGGGTGATGTATATTTCTCGGGGTGATGTATATGTCTCGGGGGTGATGTATATGTTTCGGGGGTGATGTATATGTCTCGGGGGTGATGTATATGTCTCGGGGGTGATGTATATGTCTCGGGGTGATGTATATTTCTCGGGGGTGATGTATATTTCTCGGGGTGATGTATATTTCGGGGGTGATGTATATGTCTCGGGTGTGATGTATATTTCTCGGGGGTGATGTATATATTTCGGGGGTGATGTATATGTCTCGGGGGTGATGTATATTTCGGGGGTGATGTATATTTCTCGGGGGTGATGTATATGTCTCGGGGGTGATGTATATGTCTCGGGGGTGATGTATATGTCTCGGGGGTGATGTATATTTCTCGGGGGTGATGTATATTTCTCGGTGGTGATGTATATTTCTCGGTGGTGATGTATATTTCTCGGGGTGATGTATATGTCTCGGGGGTGATGTATATGTCTCGGGGGTGATGTATATGTCTCGGGGTGATGTATATTTCTCGGGGGTGATGTATATTTCTCGGGGTGATGTATATTTCGGGGGTGATGTATATGTCTCGGGGGTGATGTATATTTCTCGGGGGTGATGTATATGTCTCGGGGGTGATGTATATTTCGGGGGTGATGTATATGTCTCGGGGGTGATGTATATTTCGGGGGTGATGTATATGTCTCGGGGGTGATGTATATGTCTCGGGGGTGATGTATATGTCTCGGGGGTGATGTATATGTCTCGGGGGTGATGTATATGTCTCGGGGGTGATGTATATGTCTCGGGGGTGATGTATATGTCTCGGGGGTGATGTATATGTCTCGGGGGTGATGTATATGTCTCGGGGGTGATGTATATGTCTCGGGGGTGATGTTTATGTCTCGGGGGTGATGTATATGTCTCGGGGGTGATGTATATGTCTCGGGGGTGATGTTTATGTCTCGGGGGTGATGTATATGTCTCGGGGGTGATGTATATGTCTCGGGGGTGATGTTTATGTCTCGGGGGTGATGTATATGTCTCGGGGGTGATGTTTATGTCTCGGGGGTGATGTATATGTCTCGGGGGTGATGTATATGTCTCGGGGGTGATGTATATGTCTCGGGGGTGATGTATATGTCTCGGGGGTGATGTATATGTCTCGGGGGTGATGTATATGTCTCGGGGGTGATGTTTATGTCTCGGTGGTGATGTATATTTCTCGGGGTGATGTGTGTTTCTCGGGGGTGATGTATATGTCTCGGGGGTGATGTGTATGTCTCGGGGGTGATGTATATGTCTCGGGGGTGATGTATATGTCTCGGGGGTGATGTATATGTCTCGGGGGTGATGTGTATGTCTCGGGGGTGATGTATATGTCTCGGGGGTGATGTATATGTCTCGGGGGTGATGTATATGTCTCGGGGGTGATGTGTATGTCTCGGGGGTGATGTATATGTCTCGGGGGTGATGTATATGTCTCGGGGGTGATGTGTATGTCTCGGGGGTGATGTATATTTCTCGGGGGTGATGTATATGTCTCGGGGGTGATGTATGTTTCTCGGGGGTGATGTATATTTCTCGGGGTGATGTATATTTCGGTGGTGATGTGTATGTCTCGGGGGTGATGTATATGTCTCGGGGGTGATGTATATGTCTCGGGGGTGATGTATATGTCTCGGGGGTGATGTATATTTCTTGGGGGTGATGTATATGTCTCGGGGGTGATGTATATGTCTCGGGGGTGATGTATATGTCTCGGGGGTGATGTGTATGTCTCGGGGGTGATGTATATGTCTCGGGGGTGATGTATATGTCTCGGGGGTGATGTATATGTCTCGGGGGTGATGTGTATGTCTCGGGGGTGATGTATATGTCTCGGGGGTGATGTATATGTCTCGGGGGTGATGTGTATGTCTCGGGGGTGATGTATATTTCTCGGGGGTGATGTATATTTCGGGGGTGATGTATATGTCTCGGGGGTGATGTATATTTCGGGGGTGATGTATATGTCTCGGGGGTGATGTATATGTCTCGGGGGTGATGTATATGTCTCGGGGGTGATGTATATGTCTCGGGGGTGATGTATATGTCTCGGGGGTGATGTATATGTCTCGGGGGTGATGTATATGTCTCGGGGGTGATGTATATGTCTCGGGGGTGATGTATATGTCTCGGGGGTGATGTATATGTCTCGGGGGTGATGTTTATGTCCCGGGGGTGATGTATATGTCTCGGGGGTGATGTATATGTCTCGGGGGTGATGTTTATGTCTCGGGGGTGATGTATATGTCTCGGGGGTGATGTATATGTCTCGGGGGTGATGTTTATGTCTCGGGGGTGATGTATATGTCTCGGGGGTGATGTTTATGTCTCGGGGGTGATGTATATGTCTCGGGGGTGATGTATATGTCTCGGGGGTGATGTATATGTCTCGGGGGTGATGTATATGTCTCGGGGGTGATGTATATGTCTCGGGGGTGATGTATATGTCTCGGGGGTGATGTTTATGTCTCGGTGGTGATGTATATTTCTCGGGGTGATGTGTGTTTCTCGGGGGTGATGTATATGTCTCGGGGGTGATGTGTATTTCTCGGGGGTGATGTATATGTCTCGGGGGTGATGTATATGTCTCGGGGGTGATGTGTATGTCTCGGGGGTGATGTGTATGTCTCGGGGGTGATGTATATGTCTCGGGGGTGATGTATATGTCTCGGGGGTGATGTATATGTCTCGGGGGTGATGTATGTTTCTCGGGGGTGATGTATATTTCTCGGGGTGATGTATATTTCGGTGGTGATGTGTATGTCTCGGGGGTGATGTATATGTCTCGGGGGTGATGTATATGTCTCGGGGGTGATGTGTATGTCTCGGGGGTGATGTATATTTCTCGGGGGTGATGTATATGTCTCGGGGGTGATGTATGTTTCTCGGGGGTGATGTATATTTCTCGGGGTGATGTATATTTCGGTGGTGATGTGTATGTCTCGGGGGTGATGTATATGTCTCGGTGGTGATGTGTATGTCTCGGTGGTGATGTGTATGTCTCGGGGGTGATGTATATGTCTCGGGGGTGATGTATATTTCTCGGGGTGATGTATATGTCTCGGGGGTGATGTATATGTCTCGGGGGTGATGTATATGTCTCGGGGGTGATGTATATGTCTCGGGGGTGATGTATATGTCTCGGGGGTGATGTATATGTCTCGGGGGTGATGTATATTTCTCGGGGGTGATGTATATTTCTCGGGGTGATGTATATGTCTCGGGGGTGATGTATATGTCTCGGGGGTGATGTATATGTCTCGGGGGTGATGTATATGTCTCGGGGGTGATGTATATGTCTCGGGGGTGATGTATATGTCTCGGGGGTGATGTATATTTCTCGGGGTGATGTATATGTCTCGGGGGTGATGTATATGTCTCGGGGGTGATGTATATGTCTCGGGGGTGATGTATATGTCTCGGGGGTGATGTATATGTCTCGGGGGTGATGTATATGTCTCGGGAGTGATGTATATGTCTCGGGGGTGATGTATATGTCTCGGGGGTGATGTATATTTCTCGGGGGTGATGTATATGTCTCGGGGGTGATGTATATGTCTCGGGGGTGATGTATATGTCTCGGGGGTGATGTATATGTCTCGGGGGTGATGTATATGTCTCGGGGGTGATGTATATTTCTCGGGGGTGATGTATATGTCTCGGGGTGATGTTGGGGTGACTGACCCTCGTCTCCCCCCGCCCCCCTCTGTAGGGTAAGGCCGGGTATGTTCCCGCCGGCAGTCATCAGGCCAGAGACAGCGCCCGTTTTCCGCTCTTCCAGTTTGTGGATGAGGAGAAGCTGAGGAGTATAAAGACCTTCGCAGGTGAGTCGTGCTATTATTTCTCAGATTCGGGGCTGCTGGAATTCGGCTGTGGACGTCTCGCAGCTGCGGTTTTGTTACTGAGCAGGAATTTGTGCAGATTCTCGCTCCTTAAGAATTAAGCAGACGAACGCTGGAGATCCGAGACTCCGAATAAGACGTCTCCTGGACTGTGAGGAATCCCTGAGTGTCCCTATGTCTGCTCATATTGTGTCTTATACTCCAGTCACATCCAGAGCTGCGTTCATGGTCCTGATTGTTGTTTGAGTGAATGCAGCTCTGGATGTGACTGGAGTGAAAGACTTGTGGAAAGTAGTCACATTTAAGGAACTTGTCATGTTTATTAAAATATAGAGGTGAAGTGAGATCAAAAAAAGTGTTTGATTCCTGAGGTGATGCCTTGAATGCAGCTCTGGATGTGACTGTAGAACAAGCACTTAAAGGACGATTTTCCAGTGCATTAAATGTTCCTGATTCTCTTCCTGTACATAGCTTGCGATGGTACTTCACCTTTACTTTCTATTCCGGAGCTCCGCCTCCTGGATATATCATTCCTTAGCTCCGCCTCCTGGACAATACATCCAATCAGATCCTGCCATGTTAACACTTATTGGGGTCCCCACCATAGATAATGTCTGCTTCTCTTTCCCCCCCTTTTTAGCCTTCATTTCCCTTCTGGACAATTACGAGATGTCTACAGGGGTGGCCGAAGTTGTGACCGCAGAGGAAATCGCCGAAATGAACCGGTTTCTGGACGCCGTCCTGGAGACTAAAGTGATGAAGGTGAATCTGAAGTCTGCTTCATTTACTCGTCATCTTACAAATGTTGAGATCTTGGAGACCTCTGCTGCGGTCAGTAAATCTCGAGGATGAAGCTCAGGGGTTGTTGCAGCTGTACAAAGCGCAGCTCATAGACGGCGCCGGCCGCCATTCACTGACCGCAGCACAGAGACCACGCCGGCCGCCATTCACTGACCGCAGCACAGAGACCGCGCCGGCCGCCATTCACTGACCGCAGCACAGAGACCACGCCGGCCGCCATTCACTGACCGCAGCACAGAGACCGCGCTGGCCGCCAGTCACTGACCGCAGCACAGAGACCGCGCCGGCCGCCATTTACTGACCGCAGCACAGAGACCACGCCGGCCACCATTCACTGACCGCAGCACAGAGACCGCGCTGGCCGCCAGTCACTGACCGCAGCACAGAGACCGCGCCGGCCGCCATTCACTGACCGCAGCACAGAGACCGCGCCGGCCACCATTCACTGACCGCAGCACAGAGACCGCGCCGGCCGCCATTCACTGACCGCAGCACAGAGACCGCGCTGGCCGCCAGTCACTGACCGCAGCACAGAGACCGCGCCGGCCGCCATTCACTGACCGCAGCACAGAGACCGCGCCGGCCACCATTCACTGACCGCAAACAGAGGCGTGGTGTAATACAGGAGGGAAAGGGCTAGAACTGTGTATTGTATAAAGGCTGATATTCATATTACTGGACTTGTCCTGAGGGGAGCGGCCAAATATGAGGAGGTGGGGTTTAGCCTGAGGGGAGGGACCAGCCTGAGGAGGGGAACTTTCAGAGAAGGGTGACCCTAAAGAGGTGGAGGCAACCCTGAGGTGTGGTTCCGGGAAGCGCCAACCCTGAGGTGCGATTTTGGGAAGCGCAAACCCCTGAGGAGGTGTGGTTTTGGGAAGCGCCAACCCCTGAGGAGGTGTGGTTTTGGGAAGTGCCAACCCCTGAGGAGGTGGAGCCAACCCTGAGGAGGTGTGGTTTCGGAACCACCAAAACTGAGGAGGTGTTGCTTACTATGAGGAAGTGGAGATAACCCTGAGGCAAAAAGAGAATCTTGAGGAGGAAAGGGTTACCCTAATGGGAGAAGTAAACAGATTGGAGGTATGGGTTAGACTGAGGGGAGGGACCAAACTGACGAGGTGGGTTTTGTGAACGGCCAACCCTGAGGAGGTGGAGCTTATCCTGAAGGATGGTCTTTGAGTAGGTGGGGTTTACCTTAATGGGAGGGGCCAGCAGAGTGGAGGTGTGGTTCATCCTGAGCTCTTTTATGACAGGCTAATCCTGAGGAGGTGGAGCTAACTCTGAGGATTTGGCGGACCTTGAGGCGGTAGGGATTACCCTAAGAGGAGAGGCCATCAAAGTGGAGGTGTGGTTTACCCTGAGTGGAGGGACCAACTTGAAGTGGGGTTTTGTGAAGAGGTGGAGCTAAATCTTTTTGGGGGCTACAGTTTGGGGGGGGCCACGAGTGGAGGTGAAGTTTTAGGATGAGCCAACCCTGATGAGGTGGAGTTAGCGCTAAGGGGTGGAGTCAACTCAGAGGAGGTGGAAAAATCAGCTATAAGGTGATGGCGCTAAGTTGGGGGAGGAGGAGCTAAGCCTGAGCAGGCGGAGTTAACCCTTTGTGTTGCATTGCAGATTACTCATGAATATCTGGTCAGGAAAAAATGGTCAAAACCGAGCGTGAAAGACTTCAAATCTCAGTTGTACAATATCTGGTTCCAGCTGTACAGCCGGGGGTCGGGGAAGGGGTGAGTACAGGGGTCTGCGCCCTTCAATAGTTAATGAGAATCTGGCACTTACTACAAACAGCTGAATTCCTTGTAGAAATCCCTGCGCTCCTGATTCTGCCGCTGTTATCAGTTTTGCTCTGCGTCGCTCCCTTGTGGAGATATTCACATTTGTCTCTTCTAGAGCGCCCAGTTGGTCTCTATGTAGAGATTTCACAGTCTTTGGGGGGCGTGTAAACTTTCACCCCTCCCTCCTAGACACAGCCAATCACCGCTTAGCAGCTGATCTAGCAGTCTGGCAGTCTCTGCGCTGTGATTGGCTGTATCTGGGAGGGAGGAGTTATAGCACACGCCCCCAGAGAAGACTCTGAACAGACGCTCAGTTGCGCTACAAGCAGAGATTCCTCATACTGCGCTCGGAGGGAACTAATGTGAATATCTCTGCAATGGAGGGGCGCAGCACAAAACGGAAAACAGCGACAGAATCAGGGGGGCTCAGGGAATCTTTTCTTATATGTTTGCAGCCCTGATTCGTGTGGCTTTGAGCACGTATTTGTGGGGGAATCGAAGCGCGGTCAGGAGATCATGGGGCTCCACAACTGGGTCCAGTTCTACCTCCAGGAGAAGAGGAACAACATCGACTATAAAGGGTTTGTCGGCCGTCAACACAAGAGCCGGGTAAGGACTGGGGTCCCCGGACCCCGGCAGACATGTCTAGATATTAGTCCTGGTGGTCCCGCTGACGTCTCCCCTCCTCCGCAGCCCGATGAAGACGACCAGGTGCTGAACCTGCAGTTCAGCTGGAAAGACCTGGTGAAGCCGGTGGGGAGCAGCTTCATCGGGGTCAGCCCTGAGTTTGAGGTCGCCGTCTACACCATCGTCTTCCTCATGTCCCAGGAGAAGACCACCAAAGAGATCATCCGCGTGGAGGAGTACGAGCTGCAACTGGTGGTGAACCGGCACGGGCGCTACATCGGCACCGCGTACCCCGTCCTGCTGAGCAGCAACAACCCCGACCTGTACTGACCCCAGAGTGTCCGCCGGGTCCTAGCGCAGCTTCTCATAGACTCTATGTAGCAACTCCTCAGCCACGCTCAGATCTCTGCTTGCTGTCAGTGAATAGCACTAATCCATGTTACCTTATACATTGTAACGAGCCAGGACAGGACATGTTTGCCAGAATTCTAACAAACCCTCAGCTCTGAGAATATCCCTACTGACTGACAGCAAGCAGAGGTCTTCAGCTGACTGACAGCAAGCAGAGATATTCAGCTGACTGACAGCAAGCAGAGATATTCAGCTGACTGACAGCAAGCAGAGATATTCAGCCTACTGACAGCAATCAGATCCTAATCTGCAGAATTTCTCCTTTTAGACTGATTAATCTTTGTTTACAGAAGACTGGACATTCCCTTTTAATTCATTGCAGGAATTGAGCAATTAAAGGGGTTTTCCGGACGGTGGCGTCCAGCGGTGACCGTGCGATCCTGTGCGGACCCCGCGCGCCGTCCTGTGCTCGGCCCTTCACTCCTCATCATCCTCTGAAGGAAGTTTCAGCTTTTTACTGTGATTTACTTATTGTTGTTATTATTTTTCTTGCGAATATTTGTAAATTTTGATGTCTCTCATTTCAAGTTAATAAAATCCATGAAACTTTGTATTTGCAGCGATACTATGTGACCGGCGCTATAAAAAACACTAGAGGGCGCCGCTGCTCCCTGTTATACCAGCAGCAGCCACTAGAGGTCACTGCAGACCATGGATGGAGTGTTATACTAGGAGCAGCCACTAGAGGTCACTGCAGACCATGGATGGAGTGTTATACTAGGAGCAGCCACTAGAGGGCACTGCAGACCATGGATGGATTGTTATACCAGCAGCAGCCACTAGAGGTCACTGCAGACCATAGTCGGAGTGTTATACTAGGAGCAGCCACTAGAGGGCACTGCAGACCATAGATGGATTGTTATACTAGGAGCGGCCACTAGAGGTCACTGCAGACCATAGATGGAGTGTTATACTAGAAGCAGCCACTAGAGGGCACTGCAGACCATAGATGGAGTGTTATACCAGCAGCAGCCACTAGAGGGCACTGCAGACCATAGATGGAGTGTTATACCAGCAGCAGCCACTAGAGGTCACTGCAGACCATGGATGGAGTGTTATACTAGGAGCAGCCACTAGAGGGCACTGCAGACCATAGATGGAGTGTTATACCAGCAGCAGCCACTAGAGGTCACTGCAGACCATGGATGGAGTGTTATACTAGGAGCAGCCACTAGAGGTCACTGCAGACCATAGATGGAGTGTTATACTAGAAGCAGCCAATAGAGGGCACTGCAGACCATAGATGGAGTGTTATACCAGCAGCAGCCACTAGAGGTCACTGCAGACCATGGATGGAGTGTTATACTAGGAGCAGCCACTAGAGGTCACTGCAGACCATAGACTGAGTGTTATACTAGGAGCGGCCACTAGAGGTCACTGCAGACCATAGACGGAGTGTTATACTAGGAGCGGCCTCTAGAGGTCACTGCAGACCATAGATGGATTGTTATACTAGGAGCGGCCACTAGAGGTCACTGCAGACCATAGATGGAGTGTTATACTAGGAGCAGCCACTAGAGGTCACTGCACACCATGGATGGAGTGTTATACTAGAAGCAGCCACTAGAGGCCACTGCAGACCATAGATGGAGTGTTATACTAGAAGCAGCCACTAGAGGGCACTGCAGAACATAGATGGAGTGTTATACTAGGAGCAGCCACTAGAGGTCACTGCAGACCATAGATGGAGTGTTATACTAGGGGCAGCCACTAGAGGTCACTGCAGACCATAGTCGGAGTGTTATACTAGGAGCGGCCACTAGAGGTCACTGCAGACCATAGATGGATTGTTATACTAGGAGCGGCCACTAGAGGTCACTGCAGACCATAGATGGAGTGTTATACTAGAAGCAGCCACTAGAGGGCACTGCAGACCATAGATGGAGTGTTATACTAGGAGCAGCCACTAGAGGTCACTGCAGACCATAGATGGAGTGTTATACTAGGAGCGGCCACTAGAGGTCACTGCAGACCATAGATGGATTGTTATACTAGGAGCGGCCACTAGAGGTCACTGCAGACCATAGATGGAGTGTTATACTAGGAGCAGCCACTAGAGGGCACTGCAGACCATAGATGGAGTGTTATACTAGGAGCGGCCACTAGAGGTCACTGCAGACCATGGATGGAGTGTTATACTAGAAGCAGCCACTAGAGGTCACTGCAGACCATAGATGGAGTGTTATACTAGAAGCAGCCACTAGAGGGCACTGCAGACCATGGATAGTGTTATACTAGGAGCGGCCACTAGAGGTCACTGCAGACCATAGATGGAGTGTTATACCAGCAGCAGCCACTAGAGGTCACTGCAGACCATGGATGGAGTGTTATACTAGGAGCAGCCACTAGAGGTCACTGCAGACCATAGATGGAGTGTTATACTAGGAGCGGCCACTAGAGGTCACTGCAGACCATAGATGGATTGTTATACTAGGAGCGGCCACTAGAGGTCACTGCAGACCATAGATGGAGTGTTATACTAGGAGCAGCCACTAGAGGGCACTGCAGACCATAGATGGAGTGTTATACTAGGAGCGGCCACTAGAGGTCACTGCAGACCATAGATGGATTGTTATACCAGCAGCAGCCACTAGAGGTCACTGCAGACCATGGATGGAGTGTTATACTAGGAGCAGCCACTAGAGGTCACTGCAGACCATAGATGGAGTGTTATACTAGGAGCAGCCACTAGAGGGCACTGCAGACCATAGATGGAGTGTTATACTAGGAGCGGCCACTAGAGGTCACTGCAGACCATAGATGGATTGTTATACTAGGAGCAGCCACTAGAGGGCACTGCAGACCATAGATGGATTGTTATACTAGGAGCAGCTACTAGAGGCCACTGCAGACCATGGATGGATTGTTATACTAGGAGCAGCCACTAGAGGGCACTGCAGACCATAGATGGATTGTTATACTAGCAGCAGCCACTAGAGGGCACTGCAGACCATAGATGGAGTGTTATACTAGAAGCAGCCACTAGAGGTCACTGCAGACCATAGATGGATTGTTATACTAGAAGCAGCCACTAGAGGTCACTGCAGACCATAGATGGATTGGTATACTAGGAGCAGCTACTAGAGGCCACTGCAGACCATGGATGGATTGTTATACTAGGAGCAGCCACTAGAGGGCACTGCAGACCATAGATGGATTGTTATACTAGCAGCAGCCACTAGAGGGCACTGCAGACCATAGATGGATTGTTATACTAGGAGCAACCACTAGAGGGCACTGCAGACCATAGATGGATTGGTATACTAGGAGCAGCTACTAGAGGCCACTGCAGACCATGGATGGATTGTTATACTAGGAGCAGCCACTAGAGGGCACTGCAGACCATAGATGGATTGTTATACTAGAAGCAGCCACTAGAGGTCACTGCAGACCATAGATGGAGTGTTATACTAGGAGCAACCACTAGAGGGCACTGCAGACCATAGATGGATTGTTATACTAGGAGCAGCTACTAGAGGCCACTGCAGACCATGGATGGATTGTTATACTAGGAGCAGCCACTAGAGGCCACTGCAGACCATGGATGGATTGTTATACTAGGAGCAGCCACTAGAGGGCACTGCAGACCATAGATGGATTGTTATACTAGCAGCAGCCACTAGAGGGCACTGCAGACCATAGATGGAGTGTTATATTAGCAGCAGCCACTAGAGGCCACTGCAGACCATGGATGGAGTGTTATACTAGCAGCAGCCACTAGAGGGCACTGCAGACCATAGATGGAGTGTTATACTAGGAGCAGCCACTAGAGGGCACTGCAGACCATAGATGGATTGTTATACTAGGAGCAGCTACTAGAGGCCACTGCAGACCATAGATGGAGTGTTATACTAGCAGCAGCCACTAGAGGCCACTGCAGACCATAGATGGAGTGTTATACTAGGAGCAGCCACTAGAGGGCACTGCAGACCATAGATGGAGTGTTATACTACAGCAGCCACTAGAGGGCACTGCAGACCATAGATGGAGTGTTATACTAGGAGCAGCCACTAGAGGGCACTGCAGACCATAGATGGAGTGTTATACTACAGCAGCCACTAGAGGGCACTGCAGACCATAGATGGAGTGTTATACTAGCAGCAGCCACTAGAGGTCACTGCAGACCATAGATGGATTGTTATACTACAGCAGCCACTAGAGGGCACTGCAGACCATGGATGGAGTGTTATACTAGGAGCGGCCACTAGAGGGCACTGCAGACCATGGATGGTTATACTAGCAGCAGCCACTAGAGGTCACTGCAGACCATAGATGGAGTGTAATACTAGGAGCGGCCACTAGAGGGCACTGCAAACCATAGATGAATTGTTATACTAGCAGCAGCCACTAGAGGTCACTGCAGACCATAGATGGAGTGTTATACTAGAAGCGGCCACTAGAGGCCACTGCAGACCATGGATGGATTGTTATACTAGGAGCGGCCACTAGAGGGCACTGCAGACCATAGACGGAGTGTTATACTAGGAGCGGCCACTAGAGGTCACTGCAGACCATAGATGGAGTGTTATACTAGGAGCAGCCACTAGAGGTCACTGCAGACCATGGATGGAGTGTTATACTAGGAGCAGCCACTAGAGGTCACTGCAGACCATAGATGGATTGTTATACTAGGAGCAGCCACTAGAGGCCACTGCAGACCATGGATGGATTGTTATACTAGGAGCAGCCACTAGAGGGCACTGCAGACCATGGATGGATTGTTATACTAGGAGCAGCTACTAGAGGCCACTGCAGACCATAGATGGATTGTTATACTAGCAGCAGCCACTAGAGGGCACTGCAGACCATAGATGGAGTGTTATACTAGAAGCAGCCACTAGAGGTCACTGCAGACCATAGATGGATTGTTATACTAGAAGCAACCACTAGAGGTCACTGCAGACCATGGATGGAGTGTTATACTAGGAGCAGCCACTAGAGGTCACTGCAGACCATAGATAGAGTGTTATACTAGGAGCAGCCACTAGAGGGCACTGCAGACCATAGATGGATTGTTATACTAGGAGCAGCTACTAGAGGCCACTGCAGACCATGGATGGATTGTTATACTAGGAGCAGCCACTAGAGGGCACTGCAGACCATGGATGGATTGTTATACTAGGAGCAGCTACTAGAGGCCACTGCAGACCATAGATGGATTGTTATACTAGCAGCAGCCACTAGAGGGCACTGCAGACCATAGATGGAGTGTTATACTAGAAGCAGCCACTAGAGGTCACTGCAGACCATAGATGGATTGTTATACTAGAAGCAGCCACTAGAGGTCACTGCAGACCATAGATGGATTGTTATACTAGGAGCAGCCACTAGAGGGCACTGCAGACCATAGATGGATTGTTATACTAGGAGCAGCCACTAGAGGGCACTGCAGACCATGGATGGAGTGTTATACTAGGAGCGGCCACTAGAGGTCACTGCAGACCATAGATGGAGTGTTATACTAGGAGCAGCCACTAGAGGTCACTGCAGACCATAGACGGAGTGTTATACTAGCAGCAGCCACTAGAGGTCACTGCAGACCATGGATGGAGTGTTATACTAGGAGCGGCCACTAGAGGGCACTGCAGACCATGGATGGAGTGTTATACTAGGAGCGGCCACTAAAGGGCACTGCAGACCATAGATGGAGTGTTATACTAGGAGCGGCCACTAGAGGGCACTGCAGACCATAGATGGAGTGTTATACTAGCAGCAGCCACTAGAGGTCACTGCAGACCATAGATGGAGTGTTATACTAGGAGCGGCCACTAGAGGGCACTGCAGACCATAGATGGAGTGTTATACTAGAAGCGGCCACTAGAGGGCACTGCAGACCATAGATGGAGTGTTATACTAGGAGCGGCCACTAGAGGTCACTGCAGACCATAGACGGAGTGTTATACTAGGAGCGGCCACTAGAGGTCACTGCAGACCATAGATGGAGTGTTATACTAGGAGCAGCCACTAGAGGTCACTGCAGACCATGGATGGAGTGTTATACTAGGAGCAGCCACTAGAGGGCACTGCAGACCATAGATGGAGTGTTATACTAGGAGCAGCCACTAGAGGGCACTGCAGACCATGGATGGAGTGTTATACCAGAAGCAGCCACTAGAGGGCACTGCAGACCAAGGATGAATTGTTATACTAGGAGCAGCCACTAGAGGTCACTGCAGACCATGGATGGAGTGTTATACTAGCAGCAGCCACTAGAGGGCACTGCAGACCATGGATGGAGTGCTATACTAGCAGCAGCCACTAGAGGTCACTGCAGACCATGGATGGAGTGTTATACTAGGAGCGGCCACTAGAGGTCACTGCAGACCATAGTCGGAGTGTTATACTAGGAGCAGCCACTAGAGGTCACTGCAGACCATGGATGGAGTGTTATCCCAGCAGCAGCCACTAGTGGTCACTGCAGAGCATGGATAGTGTTATACCAGCAGCAGCCACTAGAGGTCACTGCAGATAATGGTTGAAGCTGTGCTGCACTCACTGGCCACTAGAGGTCACTGCAGATAATGGTTGAAGCTGTGCTGCACTCACTGGCCACTAGAGGTCACTGCAGATAATGGTTGAAGCTGTGCTGCACTCACTGGCCACTAGAGGTCACTGCAGATAATGGTTGAAGCTGTGCTGCAATCTTTGGCCACTAGAGGTCGCTGCATATGACGGATATTTTTTTTTTTTCCTGGGCAGTCGGTGGCCTCTGCTGTTGTGGACGCCGGTTATAGCTTCTGCGGGGGCGGTCAGATAATGTCCCTCTGAGGCAATTTCCTGCCCTGGAGGAGATAAGCGGCGCCCCCGACCTCCGCTCGTCTCCCACCTGCGCTCATTAATCCTTATCGCGGCTGCGGGGCCGGAGATTTCTGGTTTCACAACAGATTTTACGATCCCATAAACATATTGCTGCACCTTAAACCCGCCATTATGGGAATTCACATATCCGCCCCCGGAGTGAGCGCGGATTCCACCAGCGCTGTATATACAGCGTATATATATATACACCCTCATGAAAGGCGTGTTGACTTTTTTTTATTGATTTTATTGGATGTAAAAAAATGAAACAACTCTTTATGGTCTCGATGAAATGTAATAAAACATTAAATAATTCTTCCCGTTTTGTGTACGCAGCTCCTACGACAAACAATGTGACGCTCCCTTCCTCTTATTGATGACAGGCGGGAGTGGAGCAGCGAGGACCATCAAATACAAGGAGGATCCATAGCTCTGCATAGGGGCTGCATACCGACGCAATATTTTAATAATCGATAAAAAAAATAATAATGTTGCAAAAGTTTACACACCCTTATATAATGACTCTGCATTGGTCATACATGTATGTGAAAAGTTGGATTAAGACCCCCCCAGAATTTCAAATACAGTTGCGGCATGAAAAGTATTCATACCCCTGGATACATTTTGGGTTACAAAGGGTGAAAATGGGCAATCAGTAATAACCGCTAAAGAATGACAATAAATCAGTTCTCATCGAATATAAAAGGAAATATTGGAGAAAAAACGTGAACGTCCCAGTTATTTGGGGTCACAGTCATTTTTGCAATTGGGGTACATTAAAACTTTTCTTTGTTTGGCTTTTCCAGGCTTTTGTTTTCGTGCCCATGCCATTTTGATGAGTTCTGGAGACATAAATCAGCTGAGAGGAGCCAGATAAGAATATTACAGAATTCCTGGCAGAACGAGCTCACTGACACATTCTCAGTTAACTCCTACTGGCAGAATGAGCTCACTGACACATTCTCAGGTAACTCCTACTGGCAGAATGAGCTCACTGACACATTCTCAGTTAACTCCTACAGGCAGAATGAGCTCACTGACTTATTATCACTTAACTCATACAGGCAGAATGAGCTCACTGACACATTCTCATTTAACTCCTACTGGCAGAATGAGCTCACTGACATATTCTCAGTTAACTCCTACTGGCAGAATGAGCTCACTGACATATTCTCAGTTAACTCCTACTGGCAGAATGAGGTCACTAATATATTCTCAGAACTCCTACAGGCAGAATGAGCTCACTGACTTATTATCACTTAACTCATACAGGCAGAATGAGCTCACTGACACGTTCTCAGTTAACTCCTACTGGCAGAATGAGCTCACTGACACATTCTCAGTTAACTCCTACTGGCAGAATGAGCTCACTAATATATTCTCAGAACTTATACAGGCAGAATGAGCTCAGTGACATATTCTCAGAACTCATACAAGCAGCATGAGCTCACTGAAATATTCTCAGTTAATTCCTACAGGCAGAATGAGCTCACTGACACATTCTCAGTTAACTCCTACAATTAGAATGGGCTCACTGACACATAATCAGTTAACTCCTACAGCCAACTCAATAAATTCAACTGTAAAAATGATTTTTACCCTCGAATACATGCAGTTAATTTAACAAAAATAGCCTCCAAAGGATGAGAAACCCTTTAAAAGGATGTGATTATTTTTGCAAAACTGGATAGGAAACCATATGCCAAGGAGCGTAATCCCCACAGGTTGACGTTCGGGTGGTCGTTGCCAGAAGTGCCTCTTACTCGCTGACATGGAGGGAGCGCATACTTCTGCCTCTCGTTAGCGAGCACTAATTGTATTGATTATACATTACGACACACTCATTTCTTTTCACTTTAACATAATCAAAGTCATTTTTTCCAGAGCAATGTCCAGGGGCGTGAAGACTTTTATAGCTTGGTAAATAGAGAAAATCTCTTTAATTATGCCACGCAGCCAATACTGCAAAAATGTTCCATTCCCCCCGCCGATACAGGACGGGGCGACGCGATCATCAGGTTGTATCTGTGCTGTTAGTTTTTCCAGGGTGCACAAATATTTGCAATTACAGGAGTCTGCGTCTAGATTTGCAACCAAGGGGAATAAAGGGAAACCCCAGAGCGGGTTCTGTGTGCGCCGCTACATAGACGACGTGCTTTTTTGTTAGTTTGCAACAAGCCCCGGCGGATCGCCCATGACTATCAATGGTGGCCCCTGAGGAGCATATTGTGATCTGAGGCTTCCCAGAACTATAGGGACATGATGCGATATAGATATACAGTATATTGCAAAAGTGAGTACACCTCTCACCTTTCTGTACATTTTTCATTGTATCTTTACATGTGACAACACTGAACATCTGACCCTGTGATACAATGTGCAGTGTCCGTGCGCAACTTGTATAAATAACTCATCACAGCCATCTAAACCGCTGGCAACAAACGTGAGTACACCCCTAAGTGAAAATGGCCAAATTCTGCCCAAAGTGTTTCCTGCACATCCTTCCCTCTCTAGGGTCTGGAGGTCACTGGAGCTTCACAGGAGCCGCTGGATCCTCTTCATCCTCCATGATGACATCCCAGAGCTGGTGGATGTTATAGACCTTCCCTTCTCCATCTTCTGTCTGAGGAGGACCCACAGATGCTCCATAGGGTTTAGGTCTGGAGACGCTCGGCCGGTCCAGCACCTTTATCCTCAGTTTCTGTAGCGAGGCAGTGGGGATCTCGGAGGTGTTTGGGGTCGTTATCATGTTGGAATATGAAGGGAGGGGATCCTGCTCTGCTTCAGTATGTCACAGGACATGTTGGCACACATGGTGGCCTCAATGAACTCCCCACATCTGGCAGTTCTCATGCAGCCCCAAATCATGACCCTCCACCACCATGCTTGACTGTAGGCAGGACACACTTGTCTTTGTGCTCCTCACCTGGAGCCACCAAACGAGCTGACACCATCTGCACCAAATAAGTTTATCTTGGTCTCATCAGAGCACAGATAAGGAATAACGTTTGGAACACCATTCTAAGTCTGAACTGGGTGCAAAAACCTAAAAAAACATCACTATGGGGAGATAAGGTATGCACACCAGTGACTATGTAAGGGGAATACATGGAATAGCAGAAACTGCTGTGTGAATACTGACATGAAAAATCCAATAGCTATATGTAAGAGTGAAAATGTGAAAAATGGAATCTGCATTACTGCCATGAACATATGAATCAAGAGAAATTTAGCTACTGAATTGATCAATGCAATAGAGCCCCAACACTACGCCAAAGTATTTCTCTACGTTTTTTTAGGTTTTTGCACCCAGTTCAGACTTAGAATGGTGTTCCAAACGTTATTCCTATTTGTTAGTATTTTTTCGTTTGTGAACCCTCCCCATACACACCTATTGCCAATCCATATCATACGCATAAATAGCCTGGGTCTTAGCTTCCCATACACGGTAACTGCATGAGAGGACACACACGAGCTAGGGACCCCAACGTAGAGAAATACTTTGGCGTAGTGTTGGGGTCTATTGCATTGATCAATTCAGTAGCTAAATTTCTCTTGATTCATATGTTCATGGCAGTAATGCAGGTTCCATTTTTCACATTTTCACTCTTACATATAGCTATTGGATTTTTCAGGCCAGTATTCACACAGCGGTTTCTGCTATTTCATGTATTCCCCTTACATAGTCGCTGGTGTGCATAGATCATCAGTGTTGTCCAAGGAAAAGGGATACAATATTTACAAAACCGTGATGGGGTGTACTCACTTTTCTGATATACTGGTAGACAGATATGATAACGTTCTGGTCATGTAGGGTATAAATACATTGTTAACAACAACCATATTCTTAACGCCTCAATGTGACGCCATTTACAGCCGCCATAAAGTGAGAATGAGATATTCTTCAGTAATTTAAAAGCAAAAATGGTAAGCTAGAATAACAGGCGGCCATAAAAGACTTGTCTCCATCTGAAGGACGAATCAACTGAATACCTACCTATATGTGAAGGACATCCCATCTGAAGACTTATCTACATCCAAAGGACATCCCATCTGAAGACTTGTCTACATCCAAAGGACATCCCATCTGAAGACTTGTCTACATCCAAAGGACATCCCATCTGAAGACTTGTCTACATCCAAAGGACATCCCATCTGAAGACTTGTCTGCATCCAAAGGACATCCCATCTGAGAAGACTTGTCTACATCTGAAGGACATCTTATCCGAAGACTTGTCTACATCTGAAGGACATTTTATCTGAAGACTTTTCTACATCTGAAGGACATCTTATCCGAAGACTTGTCTACATCTGAAGGACATTTTATCTGAAGACTTTTCTACATCTGAAGGACATCTTATCCGAAGACTTGTCTACATCTGAAGGACATTTTATCTGAAGACTTTTCTACATCTGAAGGACATTTTATCTGAAGACTTGTCTACATCTGAAGAACACTCATTTGAAGACTTGTCTACATCTGAAGGACATCTTATCCAGTGACTTGTCTACATCTGAAGGACATCTTATCCGGAGACTTGTCTACATCTGAAGGACATCTTATCTGAAGACTTGTCTATATCTGAAGGACATCTCATCTAAATACATGTCTACATCTGAAGGACATCTTATCCGAAGACTTGTCTACATCTGAAGGACATCTTATCTGAAGACTTGTCTACATCCGAAGGACATCTTATCCGAAGACTTGTCTACATCTGAAGGACATCTTATCCGAAGACCTTTCTACATCTGAAGGACATTTTATCTGAAGACTTTTCTACATGTGAAGGACATCTTATCCGAAGACTTGTCTATATCTGAAGGACATCTCATCTAAATAGATGTCTACATCTGAAGGACATCTTATCCGGAGACTTGTCTACATCTGAAGGACATCTTATCTGAAGACTTGTCTGCATCCGAAGGACATCTTATCCGAAGACTTGTCTATATCTGAAGGACATCTTATCCGGTGACTTGTCTACATCTGAAGGACATCTTATCCGGAGACTTGTCTACATCTGAAGAACATCTTATCCGGAGACTTGTCTATATCTGAAGGACATCTCATCTAAATACATGTCTACATCTGAAGGACATCTTATCTGAAGACTTGTCTACAGCTGAAGGACATTTCTTCTAAAGACTTCTACATCTGATAGACATCTTATCTGAAGACTTGTCTACATCTGACATTCATCACATTAGACATATCCCACCATTTATTAAAAAAAAAGCAAAAAAAACTTTGTGGCAGAAGTCAAGTAAAAAGTAAATGAGGAGCTACTCCATTCTTAGAAGGTGGCAATACATGTTAGTTGAATGTTGGTCAGATCTGCCAACAGCACACAGTGGACACCGAACTAATGTGCATAGAGGTTTCCTGACTCTTCCCCGATGACATGTCAGAAGAAAAAAAGGTGGGGCTGTAGATTTTCAACATGCTTTTCCTTTTTGTTGTGACTGGAACTGAGCCACCACCACCAGAATTGTCTGGCAGTAATTTAATCCCCTCTCCCCATCGGGAGTGAGCATGTATGTGAATGGGAGGCATTGGTTTTGTAATTGAAGTCTATGTCATACAGGAGGGTCAACGGGAACATCTCTGGGACTCTCAGTCAAAAATACATTCCAAGGGCAACTTAGACCATTGGGCTCAAATGTGGTGGTTAATGTATCCCACCAAGGGTTTGTATGTTCACCCTGTGTTTACATGAGTTTCCTCCCACACGCCAAAGACATAATGATAGAGACATATTAGATCATATTTAAAATAGTGTCAAATTTAATAGTGCTATACAAGCAAATAATAAATAAATAACAGATCCCCAGGTTCAGTTACCCAAACGCTCAGACCACCTCCCCATAAAATCACACGGATCATCGGTAGATGAGGTTGGGTCACAATGTAACAATTCCTTTGACCTTTCCTTAAAGATACATCTTCATTAGATTATTCGTTGTAGGGCAATACTCCAACTGAAGATGTTCCAAAAATGATCCTTTCTCCAGACGTTTTCCTTGGCTCTTTTTGTTCCAGAGATGCACCCCATAGCTGTTCCTCAACAGTGTCTTCATCTCTTTCATCTCAATCACTTCAAAGTACTTTTTCCAGTCCTGCCAGTCCACCGGATAGAAGGTTTCCTTGGGAAGAACATTCACCCCCTGACAACTGTTCTTGTCCCTCAGTCTACGGGTCCCACACCACTTCTTGTAGACCCTGGTCAGAAGCTGGGGACCTTGATGGCCATACAACCAGTAGTTGTAATTCTTCACAAAGTCCCTCATGCAGAGCTCAATGAACTTGTGGCCAGGTTGGAAGGTCAGAAACGCTCCATTGACGACGTACAATGATTGTAAGGCCATCGCATTGGTGATATTTAGTAAATTTTTAAGAATAATAAAATCCGTGTCCAGGTAAATCCCACCCCATTTCCAAAGGATGGCCAAGCGGCAAGCGTCCGAGACCGTTGGGTAGTCTACTAATTCTCCATGTCTTTCAACCTTGGAGTACCAAGTGCTTAGAGGGGTATCTGAAAACAGTTTCTTAAAGTCCAGTGGAACGAACTCTACATTCGAGAAGCAGCTAAGAAAGGAGATACCAAAATTTCGAGGCAGCGATTGGTTGTTGCTCCTTAACCCGTTCATCATGATGGCTATTTTTGTGTGAGGATTAGCTCGAGCTGCTGATTCCACTGCACACATCACTTGAAAGGATGGACTAGTCCTGTCTGAGGTCTCCAAGAAGAAGATGCTGCCACCACCATTTGTGATGGTTGAAGAGTTGTCTGGTTCATTCGGGATCGAAGCAGGGCAGGTGACCTCTTTGGGTAGATGGTGGAGGTGGGCTTCCTCTTCTGTGTCAGACGTGAACTTTAAATATACAAAGAGGAATACGAAGGTCAGAGTACTGAAGGAAGCCAATGACATCAACCATGACTTGAAGTTCATTTTTATCCCCGAGGGCAGATAGTTGGATAACATCATGTTTTTGGTCAAATTGGAGAATTTTTGATTTACCTGCAAGAGAAAAAATAAAGTCAATTCACTGGCTGAGGTCAGAAGACCCTGATTGACAACTTTGGAATGGTGGACAAAGATGACCCTCTACTATTTTTGGAGGTCACCAATGAGTTGTCCATGTGCAAATGTCCTATGAGAGTGTATGGACATCATAGTAGGAAGTCGTAAAGTAACAGTGGCTCCTACTCTGGTGGACACGGCTCATCAAACCAGCAGGTAATGTTGTCTTGATGGCCCTGTGGGCCAAAGCACAAAATGCTTTCTCTCCTCATGTTTTCATCCCATCATCCAGTGACAATAGAATAATAGAGCCTTCAAAAATTTACATATCTCCAAGCCTTGATGGCTGAACTCCCATTTTTCAAAGCTCATGTTCATGGGAGTTTCATGGATGGGAGGAGATGACCTCCATCCTCATCCAGGGGCTGAAGATCATTCTTTTTGGTCCACCTAGGTTCCTATCCCTAGAAGAGGTTGACTTTCAGGTCATCGGAGTGGAGGGAGTCTTACGTAGGATCACATTGGATCTACTCCATGAGGACCACTTTGACCAGAGAGATACATAGTTTTGCCTCTTATATGAAGCCACATTCTAAAGGAGCTAGTGACACCATAATCGCATTTCTCACCCCACCCCCACCATACACCCTGGGGTAGATCTCCTGGATTTGGCCTTTGACCACTTTTGGGCCCTGGTTTATCACATTCATTCTATAGTATAGGAATCAGGAGAGGAAAATGTTGACACCCAATAAACTGTTAATAGATAACTCGGAAGATGTATCTAGATAAAGATCTAGCTCTGGATCTCTTCCCTATAATATAATAACGAGGGGGATGGACTTTTTGCTTCATGATCACATTCTTGAGTTGGAGCCAAATCGCAGATTTCATGTGAAGCCGGAACATTCTATAGTGGAAACGTAGAAGGAACATATTTACCAGCAAAAAGAAGAAAAAACTGGGAAATGATACTGGGAGGGATCCTAGATCCAGTGGCTCCTATAAAACCCCTGATCCAATGACCTTCACAACCGTTCCTTTATAGATTTAGTGCTGAGCTCGATGGTCCCCACCGGACACGGGGAGAGGACGGACGGCAGATGTACTGTGCCTTTAATGTAAACCCTGGTATAACACTGGACCCTGGAGAGATCGGAGTTTGCTGCAGAACTGCCGAAGAAAACGCAAAATAGGTCTGAAAACTGCGCGGCCTTTATCCTGCGCCTCTGCAATGTCTGAGACCAGCAGGGACTTTATCCTGCGCCTCTGCAGTGTCTGAGACCAGCAGGGACTTTATCCTGCGCCTCTGCAATGTCTGAGACCTGCAGGGACTTTATCCTGCGCCTCTGCAGTGTCTGAGACCAGCAGGGACTTTATCCTGCGCCTCTGCAATGTCTGAGACCTGCAGGGACTTTATCCTGCGCCTCTGCAATGTCTGAGACCAGCAGGGACTTTATCCTGCACCTCTGCAGTGTCTGAGACCAGCAGGGACTTTATCCTGCACCTCTGCAATGTCTGAGACCAGCAGGGACTTTATCCTGCGCCTCTGCAATGTCTGAGACCTGCAGGGACTTTATCCTGCGCCTCTGCAATGTCTGAGACCAGCAGGGACTTTATCCTGCGCCTCTGCAATGTCTGAGACCAGCAGGGACTTTATCCTGCGCCTCTGCAATGTCTGAGACCTGCAGGGACTTTATCCTGCGCCTCTGCAATGTCTGAGACCAGCAGGGACTTTATCCTGCGCCTCTGCAATGTCTGAGACCTGCAGGGACTTTATCCTGCGCCTCTGCAGTGTCTGAGACCTGCAGGGACTTTATCCTGCGCCTCTGCAATGTCTGAGACCAGCAGGGACTTTATCCTGCGCCTCTGCAATGTCTGAGACCAGCAGGGACTTTATCCTGCGCCTCTGCAATGTCTGAGACCTGCAGGGACTTTATCCTGCACCTCTGCAGTGTCTGAGACCAGCAGGGACTTTATCCTGCGCCTCTGCAATGTCTGAGACCAGCAGGGACTTTATCCTGCGCCTCTGCAATGTCTGAGACCAGCAGGGACTTTATCCTGCGCCTCTGCAATGTCTGAGACCAGCAGGGACTTTATCCTGCGCCTCTGCAATGTCTGAGACCAGCAGGGACTTTATCCTGCGCCTCTGCAATGTCTGAGACCAGCAGGGACTTTATCATTAACATCGTACTATTTAGGAATTACATACGGACTCCAGATTGGACACTTCACTACCTCTACTCCGGACTGATAGTATTATAAACTGATCACTGTGACATCCACGTATACAACTCTGCTAGGTCCACATACTTGGCTCTGCTACATCCACATATTCGGCTCTGCTACATCCACATATTCAGCTGTTACATCCACATATTTAGGGAAAGAAAAAAAGAGGTAGGAAAAAAGCACTCAACTCACCAGATAATATACAAATATACCAAGAAATTTATTAATGAATAATTCAGTGCAAAATTTCATAAAAACATTTTTTAAATGTTTTTATGAAATTTTGCACTGAATTATTCATTAATAAATTTCTTGGTATATTTGTATATTATCTGGTGAGTTGAGTGCTTTTTTCCTACCTCTTTTTTTCTTTCCCTACATATTGTATGGTAGGATTGCACCCTCACTTCTTCATTATTTCTATTGTGACTGTAGCTGTGCAGCTCTGTCTCCTGCTTACATCCACATATTTGACTCTGCTAAATCCTCATACTTAACTATGATATATCCACATACTCAACTTTGCTACATCCACATATTTAACTCTGCTACATCCACATATTTGACTCTGCTACTTCCAAATACTTATCTCTGCTACATCCATATATTTGACTCTGCTACATCCACATATTTGACTCTTCTACATTCACATATTTGACTCTCCTACATCCACATATTTGACTCTGCTACTTCCACATACTTGACTCTGCTACATCCAATCTGGGGCCAATTTCTAGAGCTGTGTTCGATATGTGACATTTGCATATGCAGCAGAGCTGATCATGTGGATGTAATCAATCAGAACTTATGGTTGTAGCAATCATCTACTGACCCATTCACACAGGCACCACAAAAACAATCAGCTACTGACCCATTCACAGAGGCACCACAATAACAATCAGCTACTGACCCATTCACAGAGGCACCACAATAACAATCAGCTACTGACCCATTCACAGAGGAGACAAAATAGCAATCATGTACTGACCCATTAACAGAGGAGCCACAATAGCAATCACCTACTGACCCATTCACAGAGGAGCCACAATAGCAATCACCTTCTGACCCATTCACAGAGGCGCCACAATAGCAATCACCTACTGACCCATTCACAGAGGCACCACAATGGCAATCACCTACTGACCCATTCACAGAGGAGTCACAATAGCAATCACCTACTGACCCATTCACAGAGGAGCTACAATAGCAATCACCTACTGACCCATTCACAGAGGAGTCACAATAGAAATCACCTACTGACCCATTAACAGAGGAGCCACAATAGCAAACACCTACTGACCCATTCAAAGAGGAGCCACAATAGCAATCACCTACTGACCCATTCACAGAGGCACCACAATGGCAATCACCTACTGACCCATTCACAGAGGAGCTACAATGGCAATCACCTACTGACCCATTCACAGAGGAGCCACAATAGCAATCACCTACTGACCCATTAACAGAGGAGCCACAATAACAATCACCTACTGACCCATTCACCGAGGAGCCACAATAGCAATCACCTACTGACCCATTCACAGAGGCTCCACAAAAGCAATCAACTACTGACCCATCCACAGAGGAGCCACAATAGCAATCATCTACTGACCCATTCACAGAGGGGCCACAATAGCAATCACCTACTGACCCATTCACAGAGGAGCTAAAATAGCAATCACCTACTGACCCATTCACAGAGGCGCCACAATGGCAATCACCTACTGACCCATTCACGAAGGTGCCACAATAGCAATAACCTAGTGACCCATTCACAGAGGCACAACAATAGCAATCACCTAGTGATCCATTCACAGAGGAGCCACAATAGCAATCATCTAATGACCCATTCACAGAGGAGCCACAATAGCAATCACCTACTGACCCATTCACAGAGGCTCCACAATAGCAATCACCTACTGACCCATTCACAGAGGCTCCACAAAAGCAATCTACTGACCCATTCACAGAGGTACCACAATAGCAATCACCTACTGACCCATTCACAGAGGCGCCACAATAACAATCCCGTACTGAGCCATGCACAGAGGTGCCACAATAACAATCACGTACTGACCCATTCACAGAGGCGCCACAATAGAAATCACCTACTGACCCATTCACAGAGGCGCCACAATAACAATCACGTACTGACAAATTCACAGAGGCGCCACAATAACAATCACGTACTGACCCATTCACAGAGGCGCCACAAAAGCAATCACCTACTGACCCATTAACAGAGGAGCAACAATAGCAATCACCTACTGACCCATTCACAGAGGAGCCACAATAGCAATCACGTACTGACCCATTCACAGAGGCACCACAATAGCAATCACCTACTGACCCATTCAAAGAGGAGTCACAATAGCAATCACCTACTGACCCATTCACAGAGAAGTCACAATAGCAATCACCTACTGACCCATTAACAGAGGAGCCACAATAGCAATCACCTACTGACCCATTCAAAGAGGAGCCATAATAGCAATCACCTACTGACCCATTCACAGAGGAGCCACAATAACAATCACCTATTGACCCATTCACAGAGGAGCCACAATAACAATCACCTACTGACCCTTTCACAGAGGAGCCACAATAGCAATCACCTACTGACCCATTCACAGAGGCACCACAATGGCAATCACCTACTGACCCATTCACAGAGGAGCTACAATGGCAATCACCTACTGACCCATTCATAGAGGCGCCACAATAACAATCACGTACTGACCCATTCACAGAGGAGCTATAATAGCAATCACCTACTGACCCATTCACAGAGGCGCCACAATAACAATCACCTACTGACCCATTCACAGAGGCGCCACAAAAGCAATCATCTACTGACCCATTAACAGAGGGGTCACAATAGCAATCACCTACTGACCCATTCACAGAGGAGCTAAAATAGCAATCACCTACTGACCCATTCACAGAGGCGCCACAATAGCAATCACCTAGTGATCCATTCACAGAGGCGCCACAAGAGCAATCACCTACTGACCCATTCACAGAGGCTCCACAAAAGCAATCTACTGACCCATTCACACAGGTACCACAATATCAATCACCTACTGACCCATTCACAGAGGTGCCACAATAACAATCCCGTACTGACCCATTCACAGAGGCGCCACAATAACAATCACGTACTGACCAATTCACAGAGGCACCACAATAGCAATCACCTACTGACCCATTCACAGAGGCGCCACAATACCAATCACCTACTGACCCATTCACAGACGCGCCACAATAACAATCACGTACTGACCCATTCACAGAGGCGCTACAATAACAATCACGTACTGACCCATTCACAGAGGCGCCACAATAGCAATAACCTACTGACCCATTCACAGAGGCGCCACAATAGCAATCACCTACTGACCCATTCACAGAGGCGCCACAATAGCAATCACCTACTGACCCATTCACAGAGGCGCCAAAATAACAATCACGTACTGACCCATTCACAGAAGCGCCACAATAACAATCACATACTGACCCATTCACAGAGGCGCCACAATTGCAATCACCTACTGACCCATTCACAGAGGCTCCACAAAAGCAATCATCTACTGACCCATTAACAGAGGAGCCACAATAGCAATCACCTACTGACCCATTCACAGAGGGGCCACAATAGCAATCACCTACTGACCCATTCACAGAGGAGCTAAAATAGCAATCACCTATTGACCCATTCACAGAGGAGCCACAATAGCAATCACGTACTGACCCATTCACAGAGGCACCACAATGGCAATCACCTACTGACTCATTCACAGAGGAGCTACAATGGCAATCACCGACTGACCCATTCACAGAGGAGCCACAATAACAGTCACTTACTGACCCATTCATAGAAGCGCCACAATAACAATCACGTACTGACCCATTCACAGAGGAGCCACAATAGCAATCACCTACTGACCCATCCACAGAGGAGCCACAATAGCAATCATCTACTGACCCATTCACAGAGGGGCCACAATAGCAATCACCTACTGACCCATTCACAGAGGAGCTAAAATAGCAATCACCTACTGACCCATTCACAGAGACGCCACAATAGCAATCACCTAGTGACCCATTCACAGAGGCGCCACAATAGCAATCACCTAGTGATCCATTCACGGAGGAGCCACAATAGCAATCACCTACTTACCCATTCACAGAGGCTCCACAAAAGCAATCTACTGACCCATTCACACAGGTACCACAATAGCAATCACCTACTGACCCATTCACAGAGGCGCCACAATAACAATCCCGTACTGAGCCATGCACAGAGGTGCCACAATAACAATCACGTACTGACCCATTCACAGAGGAGCCACAATAGCAATCACGTACTGACCCATTCACAGAGGCACCACAATGGCAATCACCTACTGACTCATTCACAGAGGAGCTACAATGGCAATCACCGACTGACCCATTCACAGAGGAGCCACAATAACAGTCACTTACTGACCCATTCATAGAAGCGCCACAATAACAATCACGTACTGACCCATTCACAGAGGAGCCACAATAGCAATCACCTACTGACCCATCCACAGAGGAGCCACAATAGCAATCATCTACTGACCCATTCACAGAGGGGCCACAATAGCAATCACCTACTGACCCATTCACAGAGGAGCTAAAATAGCAATCACCTACTGACCCATTCACAGAGACGCCACAATAGCAATCACCTAGTGACCCATTCACAGAGGCGCCACAATAGCAATCACCTAGTGATCCATTCACGGAGGAGCCACAATAGCAATCACCTACTTACCCATTCACAGAGGCTCCACAAAAGCAATCTACTGACCCATTCACACAGGTACCACAATAGCAATCACCTACTGACCCATTCACAGAGGCGCCACAATAACAATCCCGTACTGAGCCATGCACAGAGGTGCCACAATAACAATCACGTACTGACCCATTCACAGAGGCGCCACAATAACAATCACCTACTGACCCATTCACAGAGGCGCCACAATAGCAATCACCTACTGACCCATTCACAGAGGCGCCACAATAACAATCCCGTACTGAGCCATGCACAGAGGTGCCACAATAACAATCACGTACTGACCCATTCACAGAGGCGCCACAATAGCAATCACCTACTGACCCATTCACAGAGGCGCCACAATAACAATCCCTTACTGAGCCATGCACAGAGGTACCACAATAACAATCCTGTACTGACCCATTCACAGAGGCGCCACAATAACAATCCCGTACTGAGCCATGCACAGAGGTGCCACAATAACAATCACGTACTGACCCATTCACAGAGGAGCCACAATAGCAATCACCTACTGACCCATTCACAGAGGCGCCACAATAACAATCACGTACTGACCCATTCACAGAGGCGCCACAATAACAATCACGTACTGACCCATTCACAGAGGCGCCACAAAAGCAATCACCTACTGACCCATTAACAGAGGAGCCTCAATAGCAATCACCTACTGCCCCATTCACAGAGGAGCTAAAATAGCAATAACCTACTGACCCATTCACAGAGGAGCCACAATAGCAATCCCCTTCTGACCCATTCACAGAGGCACCACAATAGCAATCACCTACTGACCTATTCAAAGAGGAGTCACAATAGCAATTACCTACTGACCCATTCACAGAGAAGTCACAATAGCAATCACCTACTGACACATTCACAGAGGAGCCACAATAGCAATCACCTACTGACCCATTCACAGAGGAGCCACAATAGCAATCACCTACTGACCCATTCACAGAGGAGCCACAATAGCAATCACCTACTGACCCATTCACAGAGGCACCCCAATGGCAATCACCTACTGACCCATTCACAGAGGAGCTACAATGGCAATCACCTACTGACCCATTCACAGAGGAGCCACAATAACAGTCACCTACTGACCCATTCACAGAGGCGCCACAATAACAATCACGTACTGACCCATTCATAGAGGCGCCACAATAACAATCACGTACTGACCCATTCACAGAGGCGCCACAAAAGCAATCATCTACTGACCCATTAACAAAGGAGCCACAATAGCAATCATCTACTGACCCATTAACAGAGGGGCCACAATAGCAATCACCTACTGACCCATTCACAGAGGAGCTAAAATAGCAATCACCTACTGACCCATTCACACAGGCGCCACAATAGCAATCACCTACTGACCCATTCAAAGAGGTGCCACAATAGCAATCACCTAGTGACCCATTCACAGAGGAGCCACAATAGCAATCACCTACTGACCCATTCACAGAGGCTCCACAAAAGCAATCTACTGACCCATTCACACAGGTACCACAATATCAATCACCTACTGACCCATTCACAGAGGTGCCACAATAACAATCCCGTACTGACCCATTCACAGAGGCGCCACAATAACAATCACGTACTGACCAATTCACAGAGGCACCACAATAGCAATCACCTACTGACCCATTCACAGAGGCGCCACAATACCAATCACCTACTGACCCATTCACAGACGCGCCACAATAACAATCACGTACTGACCCATTCACAGAGGCGCTACAATAACAATCACGTACTGACCCATTCACAGAGGCGCCACAATAGCAATAACCTACTGACCCATTCACAGAGGAGCCACAATAGCAATCACCTACTGACCCATTCACAGAGGCTCCACAAAAGCAATCTACTGACCCATTCACACAGGTACCACAATATCAATCACCTACTGACCCATTCACAGAGGAGCCACAATAACAATCCCGTACTGACCCATTCACAGAGGCGCCACAATAACAATCACGTACTGACCAATTCACAGAGGCACCACAATAGCAATCACCTACTGACCCATTCACAGAGGCGCCACAATACCAATCACCTACTGACCCATTCACAGACGCGCCACAATAACAATCACGTACTGACCCATTCACAGAGGCGCTACAATAACAATCACGTACTGACCCATTCACAGAGGCGCCACAATAGCAATAACCTACTGACCCATTCACAGAGGCGCCACAATAGCAATCACCTACTGACCCATTCACAGAGGCGCCAAAATAACAATCACGTACTGACCCATTCACAGAAGCGCCACAATAACAATCACATACTGACCCATTCACAGAGGCGCCACAATTGCAATCACCTACTGACCCATTAACAGAGGAGCCACAATAGCAATCACCTACTGACCCATTCACAGAGGGGCCACAATAGCAATCACCTACTGACCCATTCACAGAGGAGCTAAAATAGCAATCACCTATTGACCCATTCACAGAGGAGCCACAATAGCAATCACGTACTGACCCATTCACAGAGGCACCACAATGGCAATCACCTACTGACTCATTCACAGAGGAGCTACAATGGCAATCACCGACTGACCCATTCACAGAGGAGCCACAATAACAGTCACTTACTGACCCATTCATAGAAGCACCACAATAACAATCACGTACTGACCCATTCACAGAGGAGCCACAATAGCAATCACCTACTGACCTATCCACAGAGGAGCCACAATAGCAATCATCTACTGACCCATTCACAGAGGGGCCACAATAGCAATCACCTACTGACCCATTCACAGAGGAGCTAAAATAGCAATCACCTACTGACCCATTCACAGAGACGCCACAATAGCAATCACCTAGTGACCCATTCACAGAGGCGCCACAATAGCAATCACCTAGTGATCCATTCACGGAGGAGCCACAATAGCAATCACCTACTTACCCATTCACAGAGGCTCCACAAAAGCAATCTACTGACCCATTCACACAGGTACCACAATAGCAATCACCTACTGACCCATTCACAGAGGCGCCACAATAACAATCCCGTACTGAGCCATGCACAGAGGTGCCACAATAACAATCACGTACTGACCCATTCACAGAGGCGCCACAATAACAATCACCTACTGACCCATTCACAGAGGCGCCACAATAGCAATCACCTACTGACCCATTCACAGAGGCGCCACAATAACAATCCCGTACTGAGCCATGCACAGAGGTGCCACAATAACAATCACGTACTGACCCATTCACAGAGGCGCCACAATAGCAATCACCTACTGACCCATTCACAGAGGCGCCACAATAACAATCCCTTACTGAGCCATGCACAGAGGTACCACAATAACAATCCTGTACTGACCCATTCACAGAGGCGCCACAATAACAATCCCGTACTGAGCCATGCACAGGAGGTGCCACAATAACAATCACGTACTGACCCATTCACAGAGGAGCCACAATAGCAATCACCTACTGACCCATTCACAGAGGCGCCACAATAACAATCACGTACTGACCCATTCACAGAGGCGCCACAATAACAATCACGTACTGACCCATTCACAGAGGCGCCACAAAAGCAATCACCTACTGACCCATTAACAGAGGAGCCTCAATAGCAATCACCTACTGCCCCATTCACAGAGGAGCTAAAATAGCAATAACCTACTGACCCATTCACAGAGGAGCCACAATAGCAATCCCCTTCTGACCCATTCACAGAGGCACCACAATAGCAATCACCTACTGACCTATTCAAAGAGGAGTCACAATAGCAATTACCTACTGACCCATTCACAGAGAAGTCACAATAGCAATCACCTACTGACACATTCACAGAGGAGCCACAATAGCAATCACCTACTGACCCATTCACAGAGGAGCCACAATAGCAATCACCTACTGACCCATTCACAGAGGAGCCACAATAGCAATCACCTACTGACCCATTCACAGAGGCACCCCAATGGCAATCACCTACTGACCCATTCACAGAGGAGCTACAATGGCAATCACCTACTGACCCATTCACAGAGGAGCCACAATAACAGTCACCTACTGACCCATTCACAGAGGCGCCACAATAACAATCACGTACTGACCCATTCACAGAGGCGCCACAAAAGCAATCATCTACTGACCCATTAACAAAGGAGCCACAATAGCAATCATCTACTGACCCATTAACAGAGGGGCCACAATAGCAATCACCTACTGACCCATTCACAGAGGAGCTAAAATAGCAATCACCTACTGACCCATTCACACAGGCGCCACAATAGCAATCACCTACTGACCCATTCAAAGAGGTGCCACAATAGCAATCACCTAGTGACCCATTCACAGAGGAGCCACAATAGCAATCACGTACTGACCCATTCACAGAGGCGCTACAATAACAGTCACGTACTGACCCATTCACAGAGGCGCCACAATAGCAATCATTCACAGAGGCGCCACAATAACAATCACCTACTGACCCATTCACAGAGGCGCCACAATATCAATCACCTACTGACCCATTCACAGAGGCGCCACAATAACAATCCCGTACTGACCCATTCACAGAGGCGCCACAATAACAATCACGTACTGACCCATTCACAGAGGCGCCACAATAGCAATCACCTACTGACCCATTAACAGAGGAGCCACAATAGCAATCACCTACTGACCCATTCACAGAGGAGCCACAATAGCAATCATCTACTGACCCATTCACAGAGGGGCCACAATAGCAATCACCTACTGACCCATTCACAGAGGCTCCACAATAGCAATCACCTACTGACCCATTCACAGAGGCTCCACAAAAGCAATCTACTGACCCATTCACACAGGTACCATAATAGCAATCACCTACAGACCCATTCACAGAGGCGCCACAATAACAATCCTGTACTGACCCATTCACAGAGGCATCACAATAACAATCCCGTACTGACCCTTTCACAGAGGTGCCACAATAACAATCATGAACTGACCCATTAACAGAGGAGCCACAATAACAATCACCTACTGACCCATTCACAGAGGCGCCACAATAACAATCACGTACTGACCCATTCACAGAGGCGCCACAATAACAATCACGTACTGATTCATTCACAGAGGCGCCACAATAGCAATCACCTACTGACCCATTAACAGAGGAGCCACAATAGCAATCACCTACTGACCCATTCACAGAGGAGTCACAATAGCAATCACCTACTGACCCATTCACAGAGAAGTCACAATAGCAATCACCTACTGACCCATTAACAGAGGAGCCACAATAGCAATCACCTACTGACCCATTCACAGAGGTGCCACAATAGCAATCACCTAGTGACCCATTCACAGAGGCGCCACAATAGCAATCACCTAGTGATCCATTCACAGAGGAGCCACAATAGCAATCATCTAATGATCCATTCACAGAGGAGCCACAATAGCAATCACCTACTGACCCATTCACAGAGGCTCCACAAAAGCAATCATCTACTGACCCATCCACAGAGGAGCCACAATAGCAATCATCTACTGACCCATTCACAGAGGTGCCACAATAGCAATCACCTACTGACCCATTCACAGAGGAGCTAAAATAGCAATCACCTACTGACCCATTCACAGAGGCGCCACAATAGCAATCACATACTGACCCATTCACAGAGGTGCCACAATAGCAATCACCTACTGACCTATTCACAGAGGCGCCACAATAGCAATCACCTACTGACCCATTCACAGAGGCTCCACAAAAGCAATCTACTGACCCATTCACACAGGTAGCACAATAGCAATCACCTACTGACCCATTTACAGAGGCGCCACAATAACAATCCTGTACTGACCCATTCACAAAGGCACCACAATAACAATCCCGTACTGACCCATTCACAGAGGCGCCACAATAACAATCACGAACTGACCCATTAACAGAAGCGCCACAATAGCAATCACCTACTGACCCATTCACAGAGGCGCCACAATAACAATCACGTACTGACCCATTCACAGAGGCGCCACAATAGCAATCACCTACTGACCCCTTAACAGAGAAGTCACAATAGCAATCACCTACTGACCCATTAACAGAGGAGCCACAATAGCAATCACCTACTGACCCATTCACAGAGGAACCACAATAGCAATCACCTACTGAACCATTCACAGAGGAGCCACAATAACAATCACCTATTGACCCATTCACAGAGGAGCCACAATAACAATCACCTACTGACCCATTCACAGAGGAGCCACAATAGCAATCACGTACTGACCCATTCACAGAGGCACCACAATGGCAATCACCTACTGACCCATTCACATAGGAGCTACAATGGCAATCACCTACTGACCCATTCACAGAGGAGCCACAATAACAATCACGTACTGACCCATTTATAGAGGCGCCACAATAACAATCACGTACTGACCCATTCACAGAGGAGCCACAATAGCAATCACCTACTGACCCATCCACAGAGGAGCCACAATAGCAATTATCTACTGACCCATTCACAGAGGGGCCACAATAGCAATCACCTACTGACCCATTCACAGAAGCGCCACAATAGCAATCACCTAGTGACCCATTCACAGAGGAGCCATAATAGCAATCACCTACTTACCCATTCACAGAGGCTCCAGAAAAGCAATCTACTGACCCATTCACACAGGTACCACAATAGCAATCACCTACTGACCCATTCACAGAGGCATCACAATAACATTCCCGTACTGACCCATTCACAGAGGCGCCACAATAACAATCACGTACTGACCCATTCAAAGAGGCGCCACAATAGCAATCACCTACTGACCCATTCACAGAGGCGGCACAATAACAATCATGTACTGACCCATTCACAGAGGCGCCACAATAGCAATCACCTACTGAC
This sequence comes from Anomaloglossus baeobatrachus, assembly GCF_048569485.1. Taxonomy (NCBI): domain Eukaryota; kingdom Metazoa; phylum Chordata; class Amphibia; order Anura; family Aromobatidae; genus Anomaloglossus; species Anomaloglossus baeobatrachus. Next base: position 12,652,037 of record NC_134356.1, on the reverse strand, counting down.
CCATTCACAGAGGCGCCACAATAGCAATCACCTACTGACCCATTCACAGAGGCGCCACAATAGCAATCACCTACTGACCCATTCACAGAGGCGGCACAATAACAATAACGTACTGACCCATTCACAGAGGCGCCACAATAGCAATCACCTACTGACCCATTCACAGAGGCGCCACAATAACAATCACGTACTGACCCATTCACAGAGGCGCCACAATAGCAATCACCTACTGACCCATTCACAGAGGCTCCACAAAAGCAATCATCTACTGACCCATTAACAGAGGAGCCACAATAGCAATCACCCACTGACCCATTCACAGAGAAGCCACAGTAGCAATCATCTACTGACCCATTCACAGAGGGGCCACAATAGCAATCACCTAGTGACCCATTCACAGAGGCGCCACAATAGCAATCACCTAGTGATCCATTCACAGAGGAGCCACAATAGCAATCACCTACTTTCCCATTCACAGAGGCTCCATAAAAGCAATCTACTGACCTATTCACACAGGTACCACAATAGCAATCACCTACTGACCCATTCACAGAGGCGTCACAATAACAATCCAGTACTGACCCATTCACAGAGGTGCCACAATAACAATCACGTACTGACCCATTCAAAGAGGCGCCACAATAGCAATCACCTACTGACCCATTCACAGAGGCGCCACAATAACATTCACGTACTGACCCATTCACAGAGGCGCCACAATAACAATCACGTACTGACCCATTCACAGAGGCGCCACAATAGCAATCACCTACTGACCCATTCACAGAGGCGCCACAATAGCAATCACCTACTGACCCATTCACAGAGGCGCCACAATAGCAATCACCTACTGACCCATTCACAGAGGCGCCACAATAACAATCACATACTGTCCCATTCACAGAGGCGCCACAATAACAATCACGAACTGACCCATTAACAGAAGCGCCACAATAGCAATCACCTACTGACCCATTCACAGAGGCGCCACAATAACAATCACGTACTGACCCATTCACAGAGGCGCCACAATAGCTATCACCTACTGACCCCTTAACAGAGAAGTCACAATAGCAATCACCTACTGACCCATTAACAGAGGAGCCACAATAGCAATCACCTACTGACCCATTCACAGAGGAGCCACAATAGCAATCACCTACTGAACCATTCACAGAGGAGCCACAATAACAATCACCTATTGACCCATTCACAGAGGAGCCACAATAACAATCACCTACTGACCCATTCACAGAGGAGCCACAATAGCAATCACCTACTGACCCATTCACAGAGGCTCCACAAAAGCAATCATCTACTGACCCATTAACCGAGGAGCCACAATAGCAATCACCCACTGACCCATTCACAGAGGAGCCACAGTAGCAATCATCTACTGACCCATTCACAGAGGGGCCACAATAGCAATCACCTACTGACCCATTCACAGAGGAGCTAAAATAGCAATCACCTACTGACCCATTCACAGAGGCGCCACAATAGCAATCATCTACTGACCCATTCACAGAGGTGCCACAATAGCAATCACCTAGTGACCCATTCACAGAGGAGCCACAATAGCAATCATTTAATGACCCATTCACAGAGGAGTCACAATAGCAATCACCTACTGACCCATTCACAGAGGCGCCACAATAGCAATCACCTACTGACCCATTCACAGAGGCTCCACAAAAGCAATCATCTACTGACCCATTAACAGAGGAGCCACAATAGCAATCACCCACTGACCCATTCACAGAGGGGCCACAATAGCAATCACCTACTGACCCATTCACAGAGGAGCTAAAATAGCAATCACCTACTGACCCATTCACAGAGGTGCCACAATAGCAATCACCTACTGATCCATTCACAGAGGCGCCACAATAGCAATCACCTACTGACCCATTCATGTTACACATTTTAATAGTTGCCGATATCGTCTACCAGCAGAATGGGAAAAAAACACAATATTCCTTTGTTCCTATTGGTAACGACATTTAAATATTTGCATGAATTATTCGTCCTGTCGCTCCCTTTGGCTGTGATACGGTTGTATGATAACAGCACTATTTCCATATCTTGCTCTGATGTTCTGCACGTGCCGCGTGTTTTCTTTGCTGATTATTACGCACCGGTCATGGTGTAATATTTATAGTTTACGTGTTTATCATTCCTTTGTGTCTTTTGTGGCTCGGTGACAGCGGCGTCGCATTGCTTGCGGAAGGGTTTGTCGGTCTGTACCGCCTGCACACGAGTCCGTGACACCCGGCCGTCATCATTTCACCCGGCGATAAACAAATGCTTTTACCGGGAGGCGGTATAATACTGATTGCATTTGTTATATGGGCACAGTATGGTGGCATTATTTATACATTATATCTGAGCATTATTAAGGAAGAGAATGGCGGCATTATTTCAGAGTATACTGCAGGATAATGTGGAACAGTGGCGTTAGTTATCCATTATATGACAGTATTATTATGGCAGAATTATATGGAGAATATATGGCAGCGTTATTTCAGCAGTTTTGTGTGTGGGAGTTTAACGGTGGCATTTTTACGCATTATATGGCAGTATTGTTTGGAGGATATATGGTGGTAATTTTCAGGCAGGTAATTACACTATTGAGTGGAGAACTTATGGCAGGGGCAGGTGGACGCTGTATAGCGGTATTATTTATACACTGTATGACAATACTATTTGAACAGTGATTGATGCTATATGATACAGTTATGTGGGAACAGTATGGTGGCACTATTTATGTGACAGTACTATAGTATTATGGGACGAATATGTTGCAGTATTTTTTAGCCTTACTAATATAGAGAGTATATGTGTGCACAGTATAGTGATGTATTGTATATATATAATACATTGTATTGCAGTATTATTTAGGCAGTGAATGGCTGCATTAATTAAGAAAATGTGACAAGATACTAACTGTTTTTTATACATTATTTGGCAGTATTATTGCATGGAAATATTATGGGATGCCATATAGCTGGGTGATGTGCGAACTGTATGGTAGCACTATTTCAGGTGTCATTATTTAGGCAATGGGTTTCAGATATTTGTAGTATTTTTTAGCCATACTATTGTGGCGGTATTAGTCAAACAGTGTGCATTGGTCTACTATGTTCCTGTATATGACGGCATTATTTATGCTTTGTATGGCAGTAATGAGGGTATTTGGGCATCATATATAGACATGAATCTGTGTGTTGTGTAATAGGGCCCGAGAAGCTGCCTGATTTTGGGGGGCATCAATCACACAGGACCCCAAAATGTTTCTAAGCAATGAAGTCCGGATTCCTGTGATCTTCCCTCAGGGAAAAGCTGAAATGAAGCGGTGAACAGCAACTTTACTTGTTTGTGGGTAACCAAAGACTAAAGGAATGTAGCAGAGCCGAGTTTGTCAGATCTAGCCGGGCCGACTGTGCTGAGAGCTCGGGATTAGTGTCATTTATCAGACAGAGCTCAGCTTTACAGATAAGTAGCAGAGCTGTCAGGTTACATCACAGAAAGAAGGGACTTTTTTCAGATGTAGCAGAGCCGAGTTGGTCACATAAAGCAGAGCTGAGTTTCTCAGGTGTAGCAGAGCTAAGTTTGACAGATGTAGCAGAGCCGAATTTCTCAGATGTAGCAGAGCTGAGTTTCTAAAATGTAGCAGAGCTACGTTTGACAGATGTAGCAGATCTGAGTTTTTCAGAGGTAGCAGAGCCGAGTTTCTCCCATGTAGCAGAACTAAGTTTGACATCTAGCAGAGCTGAGTTTCTCAGATGTAGCAGAGCTGAGTTTTTCAGATGTAGCAGAGCTGAGTTTCTCAGATGTAGCAGAGCTGAGTTTCTCAGATGTAGCAGAGCTGAGTTTCTCAGGTGTAGCAGAGCTGAGTTTCTCAGGTGTAGCAGAGCTGAGTTTCTCAGGTATAGCAGAGCTGAGTTTCTCACAAGTAGCAGAGCTAAGTTTGACAGATCTAGCAGAGCCGTAGCAGAGCCGAATTTCTCAGATGTAGCAGAGCTGAGTTTCTAAATGTAGCAGAGCTAAGTTTGACAGATGTAGCAGATCTGAGTTTTTCAGATGTAGCAGAGCCAAGTTTCTCCCATGTAGCAGAGCTAAGTTTGACATCTAGCAGAGCTGAGTTTCTCAGGTGTAGCAGAGCTGAGTTTCTCAGGTGTAGCAGATTTGAGTTTCTCAGGTATAGCAGAGCTGAGTTTCTCAGGTGTAGCAGATTTGAGCTTCTCAGATGTAGCAGAGCTGAGTTTCTCACAAGTAGCAGAGCTAAGTTTGACAGATCTAGCAGAGCCGTAGCAGAGCCGAATTTCTCAGATGTAGCAGAGCTGAGTTTCTAAATGTAGCAGAGCTAAGTTTGACAGATGTAGCAGATCTGAGTTTTTCAGATGTAGCAGAGCCGAGTTTCTCCCATGTAGCAGAGCTAAGTTTGACATCTAGCAGCGCTGAGTTTCTCAGGTGTAGCAGAGCTGAGTTTCTCAGGTGTAGCAGAGCTGAGTTTCTCAGGTGTAGCAGATTTGAGTTTCTCAGGTGTAGCAGATTTGAGTTTCTCAGGTGTAGCAGAGCTGAGTTTCTCACATGGCGCAGAGTTGCATTTGTAAGATGTAGCAGAGCTGAGTTTGTCAGATGTAGCAGAGCTGAGTTTCTCAGGTGTAGCAGAGCTGAGTTTCTCACATGGCGCAGAGTTGCATTTGTAAGATGTACCAGAGCTGAGTTTGTCAGATGTAGCAGAGCTGAGTTTCTCAGGTGTAGCAGAGCTGAGTTTCTCAGGTGTAGCAGAGCTGAGTTTCTCAGATGTAGCAGAGTTGCATTTGTAAGATGTAGCAGAGGTGAGTTTGTCAGGTGTAGCAGAGCTGAGTTTCTCACATGGCGCAGAGTTGCATTTGTAAGATGTAGCAGAGCTGAGTTTGTCAGATGTAGCAGAGCTGAGTTTCTCAGGTGTAGCAGAGCTGAGTTTCTCAGATGTAGCAGAGTTGCATTTGTAAGATGTAGCAGAGGTGAGTTTGTCAGGTGTAGCAGAGCTGAGTTTCTCACATGGCGCAGAGTTGCATTTGTAAGATGTAGCAGAGGTGAGTTTGTCAGGTGTAGCAGAGCTGAGTTTCTCAGGTGTAGCAGAGCTGAGTTTCTCAGATGTAGCAGAGCTGAGTTTCTCAGGTGTAACAGAGCTGAGTTTCTCACATGTAGCAGAGTTAAGTTTGACGATGTACCAGAGCTGAGTTTGTCAGATGTAGCAGAGCTGCTCTTTGTCTTTTCTCCAGCCCCTGATGATGTTTCTTCTGTAGGATTGCAGGTAAACCTGTCATAGTATCTTCACTCAGGTCACAAAAAATCCACAACAATTGAATGACAAATCCAGCTCTGCTACACCGGGCCGTGCGCTATTCTGCAATATTCGTACCTGCTCTGCGGCTGCAGTCGCGTCCCCTCAGGTCATTGTGCGATGTGAGCGCGGATCCCAGATGTGCGGCCACTTCCCTGCACCTGACACCTCCCTGGCTGGTTTTGTGGAGGGAGGTGTCAGGAGCGGAGTCCGCGCCTCAGATTGGCCAAAGTCACAAAACATTTCCACAATGGGGATTTTTTTTTTGCAACATAATCTGTGAAAGATTGAAATACGCAGCAGCAACACGGCGTCAGCAACACGGCGTCAGCAACACAGCGGCAGCGACACGGCGGCAGCGACACGGCGGCAGCAACACGGCGGCAGCGACACGGCGGCAACAGCGACACGGCGTCAGCAACACGGCGGCAGCAACACGGCGGCAGCGACACGGCGGCGGCAGCGACACGGCGGCAGCAGCGACACGGCGGCAGCAGCGACACGGCAGCGGCAGCGACACGGCAGCGGCAGCGACACGGCAGCGGCAGCGACACGGCGGCGGCAGCGGTACGGCGGCAGCGACACGGCGGCGGCAGCGTCACGGCGGCAGCGACACGGCGGCAGCGACACGGCGGCTCCTTGCTGACTGTTTCCCAAATATTACAATTTACTATAGATCAGTTTCTAGAAATAAATAGGATTTAGTAATAACGGCTGTTTCAATGTAAAGTGAACAGGACCCAGCATCAGAGACCCCCGGGGCGAGACCAGAACAAAAAGAGTTAAAATTAATGCATTTGTGGTGCACTGGCCCTTTAAATAAGCTCGGAATCCAAACAAAATATTAGTAAGTGATACATTGTATCAAAACATTACTGACCATTTAAAGGGATATTTACATAGAATTTGTCTATATTCTCTTCTCCAAATGTGTAATATCCAGAAAAGATCTCCGCTTGCAGTCAGTGAATGATGACATTCTTATTTATGCCCTGTCCTTTCCTAAGACTTCACACAGCTGAGGGTTTGTTACATTTCTATTCAATGTATGTAATCATCACACACATTTCTCTCTCGTCCTGAGTTTAGTACAATGTGTAAGCGCAGGAAATAATGAAAGCAATCTGTTTCTACAACAGAAAATAGTCTACACTCAACTGTGAGAACGTAGGCCTCTGGACGTAAACTGAATCATCCACATTCACTGACAACAAGCAGGGAAACATGATAAAATCCTGTCTGCAGCCACCACTAGGGGGAGCTCCCTGTATACAGAGATACATGATAAGATCCTGTCTACAGCCACCACTAGGGGGAGCTCCCTGTATACAGAGATACATGATAAGATCCTGTCTGCAGCCACCACTAGGGGGAGCTCCCTGTATACAGAGATACATGATAAGATCCTGTCTGCAGTCACCACTAGGGGGAGCTCCCTGTATACAGAGATACATGATAAGATCCTGTCTGCAGCCACCACTAGGGGGAGCTCCCTGTATACAGAGATACATAATAAGATCCTGTCTGCAGCCACCACTAGGGGGAGCTCCCTGTATACAGAGATACATGATAAGATCCTGTCTGCAGCCACCACTAGGGGCAGCTCCCTGTATACAGAGATACATGATAAGATCCTGTCTGCAGCCACCACTAGGGGGAGCTCCCTGTATACAGAGATACATGATAAGATCCTGTCTGCAGCTACCACTAGGGGGAGCTCCCTGTATACAGAGATACATGATAAGATCCTGTCTGCAGCCACCACTAGGGGGAGCGCCCTGTATACAGAGATACATAATAAGATCCTGTCTGCAGCCACCACTAGGGGGAGCTCCCTGTATACAGAGATACATAATAAGATCCTGTCTGCAGCCACCACTAGGGGGAGCTCCCTGTATACAGAGATACATGATAAGATCCTGTCTGCAGCCACCACTAGGGGGAGCTCCCTGTATACAGAGATACATGATAAGATCCTGTCTGCAGCCACCACTAGAGGGAGCTCCCTGTATACAGAGATACATGATAAGATCCTGTCTGCAGCCACCACTAGAGGGAGCTCCCTGTATACAGAGATACATGATAAGATCCTGTCTACAGCCACCACTAGGGGGAGCTCCCTGTATACAGAGATACATGATAAGATCCTGTCTACAGCCACCACTAGGGGGAGCTCCCTGTATACAGAGATACATGATAAGATCCTGTCTGCAGCCACCACTAGGGGGAGCTCCCTGTATACAGAGATACATGATAAGGTCCTGTCTGCAGCCACCACTAGGGGGAGCTCCCTGTATACAGAGATACATGATAAGATCCTGTCTGCAGCCACCACTAGGGGGAGCTCCCTGTATACAGAGATACATAATAATATCCTGTCTGCAGCCACCACTAGGGGGAGCTCCCTGTATACAGAGATACATGATAAGGTCCTGTCTGCAGCCACCACTAGGGGGAGCTCCCTGTATACAGAGATACATGATAAGATCCTGTCTGCAGCCACCACTAGGGGGAGCTCCCTGTATACAGAGATACATGATAAGATCCTGTCTGCAGCCACCACTAGGGGGAGCTCCCTGTATACAGAGATACATGATAAGATCCTGTCTGCAGCCACCACTAGGGGGGGGGCTCCCTGTATACAGAGATACATGATAAGATCCTGTCTGCAGCCACCACTAGGGGGAGCTCCCTGTATACAGAGATACATGATAAGATCCTGTCTGCAGCCACCACTAGGGGGAGCTCCCTGTATACAGAGATACATGATAAGATCCTGTCTGCAGCCACCACTAGGGGGGGGGCTCCCTGTATACAGAGATACATGATAAGATCCTGTCTGCAGCCAGCCACCACTAGGGGGAGCTCCCTGTATACAGAGATACATGATAAGGTCCTGTCTGCAGCCACCACTAGGGGGAGCTCCCTGTATACAGAGATACATGATAAGGTCCTGTCTGCAGCCACCACTAGGGGGAGCTCCCTGTATACAGAGATACATAATAATATCCTGTCTGCAGCCACCACTAGGGGGAGCTCCCTGTATACAGAGATACATAATAAGGTCCTGTCTGCAGCCACCACTAGGGGGAGCTCCCTGTATACAGAGATACATGATAAGGTTCTGTCTGCAGCCACCACTAGGGGGAGCTCCCTGTATACAGAGATACATGATAAGATCCTGTCTGCAGCCTCCACTAGGGGGAGCTCCCTGTATACAGAGATACATGATAAGATCCTGTCTGCAGCCACCACTAGGGGGAGCTCCCTGTAAACAGGACAGGAGAAGTGGTACTGTGCAGTGTATATATACAGAATAATAGAGATACTGAGGATTACACCCAGTATACAGGACAGGAGAAGTGGTACTGTGCAGTGTATATATACAGAATAATACAGATACTGAGGATTACACCCAGTATACAGGACAGTAGAAGTGGTACTGTGCAGTGTATATATACAGAATAATACAGACACTGAGGATTACACCCAGTATACAGGACAGGAGAAGTGGTACTGTGCAGTGTATATATACAGAATAACACAGACACTGAGGATTACACCCAGTATACAGGACAGGAGAAGTGGTACTGTGCAGTGTATATATACAGAATAATACAGATACTGAGGATTACACCCAGTATACAGGACAGGAGAATTGGTACTGTGCAGTGTATATATACAGAATAACACAGACACTGAGGATTACACCCAGTATACAGGACAGGAGAAGTGGTACTGTGCAGTGTATATATACAGAATAATACAGGTACTGAGGATTACACCCAGTATACAGGACAGGAGAAGTGGTACTGTGCAGTGTATATATACAGAATAATACAGATACTGAGGATTACACCCAGTATACAGGACAGGAGAAGTGGTACTGTGCAGTGTATATATACAGAATAATACAGATACTGAGGATTACACCCAGTATACAGGACAGGAGAAGTGGTACTGTGCAGTGTATATATACAGGATAATACAGATACTGAGGATTACACCCAGTATACAGGACAGGAGAAGTGGTACTGTGCAGTGTATATATACAGAATAATACAGGTACTGAGGATTACACCCCGTATACAGGACAGGAGAAGTGGTACTGTGCAGTGTATATACAGAATAATACAGATACTGAGGATTACACCCAGTATACAGGACAGGAGAAGTGGTACTGTGCAGTGTATATATACAGAATAATACAGATACTGAGGATTACACCCAGTATACAGGACAGGAGAAGTGGTACTGTGCAGTGTATATACAGAATAATACAGATACTGAGGATTACACCCAGTATACAGGACAGGAGAAGTGGTACTGTGCAGTGTATATATACAGAATAATACAAATACTGAGGATTACACCCAGTATACAGGACAGGAGGAGTGGTACTGTGCAGTGTATATATACAGAATAATACAGACACTGAGGATTACACCCAGTATACAGGACAGGAGAAGTGGTACTGTGCAGTGTATATATACAGAATAATACAGATACTGAGGATTACACCCAGTATACAGGACAGGAGAAGTGGTACTGTGCAGTGTATATATACAGAATAATACAGACACTGAGGATTACACCCAGTATACAGGACAGGAGGAGTGGTACTGTGCAGTGTATATATACAGAATAATACAGATACTGAGGATTACACCCAGTATACAGGACAGGAGAAGTGGTACTGTGCAGTGTATATATACAGAATAATACAGATACTGAGGATTACACCCAGTATACAGGACAGGAGAAGTGGTACTGTGCAGTGTATATATACAGAATAATACAAATACTGAGGATTACACCCAGTATACAGGACAGAAGAAGTGGTACTGTGTAGTGTATATATACAGAATAATACAGATACTGAGGATTACACCCAGTATACAGGACAGGAGAAGTGGTACTGTGCAGTGTATATATACAGAATAATACAGATACTGAGGATTACACCCAGTATACAGGACAGTAGAAGTGGTACTGTGTAGTGTATATATACAGAATAATACTGATACTGAGGATTACACCCAGTATACAGGACAGGAGGAGTGGTACTGTGCAGTGTATATATACAGAATAATACAAATACTGAGGATTACACCCAGTATACAGGACAGTAGAAGTGGTACTGTGCAGTGTATATATACAGAATAATACAGATACTGAGGATTACACCCAGTATACAGGACAGGAGAAGTGGTACTGTGCAGTGTATATATACAGAATAATACAGGTACTGAGGATTACACCCCGTATACAGGACAGGAGAAGTGGTACTGTGCAGTGTATATATACAGCATAATACAGATACTGAGGATTACACCCAGTATACAGGACAGGAGAAGTGGTACTGTGCAGTGTATATATACAGAATAATACACATACTGAGGATTACACCCAGTATACAGGACAGGAGAAGTGGTACTGTGCAGTGTATATATACAGAATAATACAGGGACTGAGGATTATACCCAGTATACAGGACAGGAGAAGTAGTACTGTGCAGTGTATATATACAGAATAATACAGGTACTGAGGATTACACCCAGTATACAGGACAGGAGAAGTGGTACTGTGCAGTGTATATATACAGAATAATACAAATACTGAGGATTACACCCAGTATACAGGACAGGAGAAGTGATACTGTGCAGTGTACATATACAGAATAATACAGGTACTGAGGATTACACCCAGGACATACATACAGGACAGGAGGAGTGGTACTGTGCAGTGTATATATACAGAATAATACAGGTACTGAGGATTACACCCAGTATACAGGACAGGAGAAGTGGTACTGTGCAGTGTATATATACAGAATAATACAGGTACTGAGGATTACACCCAGTATACAGGACAGGAGAAGTGGTACTGTGCAGTGTATATATACAGAATAATACAGATACTGAGGATTACACTCAGTATACAGGACAGGAGCAGTGGTACTGTGCAGTGTATATATACAGAATAATATAGATACTGAGGATTACACCCAGTATACAGGACAGGAGGAGTGGTACTGTGCAGTGTATATATACAGAGTAATACAGCTACTGAGGATTACACCCAGTATACAGGACAGGAGAAGTGGTACTGTGCAGTGTATATATACAGAATAATACAGGTACTGAGGATTACACCCAGTATACAGGACAGGAGAAGTGGTACTGTGCAGTGTGTATATACAGAATAATACAGATACTGAGGATTACACCCAGTATACAGGACAGGAGAAGTGGTACTGTGCAGTGTGTATATACAGAATAATACAGATACTGAGGATTACACCCAGTATACAGGACAGGAGAAGTGGTACTGTGCAGTGTATATATATACAGAATAATACAGGTACTGAGGATTACACCCAGTATACAGGACAGGAGAAGTGGTACTGTGCAGTGTATATACAGAATAATACAGATACTGAGGATTACACCCAGTATACAGGACAGGAGAAGTGGTACTGTGCAGTGTGTATATACAGAATAATACAGATACTGAGGATTACACCCAGTATACAGGACAGGAGAAGTGGTACTGTGCAGTGTATATATACAGAATAATACAGGTACTGAGGATTACACCCAGTATACAGGACAGGAGAAGTGGTACTGTGCAGTGTATATATACAGAATAATACAGATACTGAGGATTACACCCAGTATACAGGACAGGAGAAGTGGTACTGTGCAGTGTGTATATACAGAATAATACAGATACTGAGGATTACACCCAGTATACAGGGCAGGAGAAGTGGTACTGTGCAGTGTATATATACAGAATAATACAGGTACTGAGGATTACACCCAGTATACAGGACAGGAGAAGTGGTACTGTGCAGTGTATATATACAGGATAATACAGATACTGAGGATTACACCCAGTATACAGGACAGGAGCAGTGGTGCTGTGCAGTGTATATATACAGAATAATACAGGTACTGAGGATTACACCCAGTATACAGGACAGGAGAAGTGGTACTGTGCAGTGTATATATACAGAATAATACAGATACTGAGGATTACACCCAGTATACAGGACAGGAGAAGTGGTACTGTGCAGTGTGTATATACAGAATAATACAGATACTGAGGATTACACCCAGTATACAGGGCAGGAGAAGTGGTACTGTGCAGTGTATATATACAGAATAATACAGGTACTGAGGATTACACCCAGTATACAGGACAGGAGAAGTGGTACTCTGCAGTGTATATATACAGAATAATACAGATACTGAGGATTACACCCAGTATACAGGACAGGAGCAGTGGTGCTGTGCAGTGTATATATACAGAATAATACAGGTACTGAGGATTAAACCCAGTATACAGGACAGGAGAAGTGGTACTGTGCAGTGTATATACAGAATAATACAGATACTGAGGATTACACCCAGTATACAGGACAGGAGGAGTGGTACTGTGCAGTGTATATATACAGAATAATACAGGTACTGAGGATTACACCCCGTATACAGGACAGGAGAAGAAGTGGTACTGTGCAGTGTATATATACAGAATGATACAGATACTGAGGATTACACCCAGTATACAGGACAGGAGAAGTGGTACTGTGCAGTGTATATATACAGAATAATACAGACACTGAGGATTACACCCAGTATACAGCACAGGAGAAGTGGTACTGTGCAGTGTATATATACAGAATAATACAGATACTGAGGATTACACCCAGTATACAGGACAGGAGCAGTGGTGCTGTGCAGTGTACATATACAGAATAATACAGATACTGAGGATTACACCCAGTATACAGGACAGGAGAAGTGGTACTGTGCAGTGTATATATACAGAATAATACAGATACTGAGGATTACACCCAGTATACAGGACAGGAGAAGTGGTACTGTGCAGTGTATATATACAGAATAATACAGGTACTGAGGATTACACCCCGTATACAGGACAGGAGAAGTGGTACTGTGCAGTGTATATATACAGAATAATACAGATACTGAGGATTACACCCAGTATACAGGACAGGAGCAGTGGTGCTGTGCAGTGTATATATACAGAATAATACAGGTACTGAGGATTACACCCAGTATACAGGACAGGAGAAGTGGTACTGTGCAGTGTATATACAGAATAATACAGATACTGAGGATTACACCCAGTATACAGGACAGGAGGAGTGGTACTGTGCAGTGTATATACAGAATAATACAGATACTGAGGATTACACCCAGTATACAGGACAGGAGGAGTGGTACTGTGCAGTGTATATATACAGAATAATACAGGTACTGAGGATTACACCCAGTATACAGGACAGGAGGAGTGGTACTGTGCAGTGTATATATACAGAATAATACAGATACTGAGGATTACACCCAGTATACAGGACAGGAGGAGTGGTACTGTGCAGTGTATATATACAGAATAATACAGGTACTGAGGATTACACCCCGTATACAGGACAGGAGAAGTGGTACTGTGCAGGGTATATATACAGAATAATACAGGTACTGAGGATTACACCCAGTATACAGGACAGGAGAAGTGGTACTGTGCAGTGTATATACAGAATAATACAGATACTGAGGATTACACCCAGTATACAGGACAGGAGAAGTGGTACTGTGCAGTGTATATATACAGAATAATACAGGTACTGAGGATTACACCCCGTATACAGGACAGGAGAAGTGGTACTGTGCAGTGTGTATATACAGAATGATACAGATACTGAGGATTACACCCAGTATACAGGACAGGAGAAGTGGTACTGTGCAGTGTATATATACAGAATAATACAGACACTGAGGATTACACCCAGTATACAGCACAGGAGAAGTGGTACTGTGCAGTGTATATATACAGAATAATACAGATACTGAGGATTACACCCAGTATACAGGACAGGAGAAGTGGTACTGTGCAGTGTATATATACAGAATAATACAGATACTGAGGATTATACCCAGTATACAGGACAGGAGGAGTGGTACTGTGCAGTGTATATATACAGAATAATACAGACACTGAGGATTACACCCAGTATACAGGACAGGAGAAGTGGTACTGTGCAGTGTATATATACAGAATAATACAGGTACTGAGGATTACACCCAGTATACAGGACAGGAGGAGTGGTACTGTGCAGTGTATATATACAGAATAATACAGACACTGAGGATTACACCCCGTATACAGGACAGGAGGAGTGGTACTGTGCAGTGTATATATATACAGAATAATACAGATACTGAGGATTACACCCAGTGTACAGGACAGGAGAAGTGGTACTGTGCAGTGTATATATACAGAATAATACAGGTACTGAGGATTACACCCAGTATACAGGACAGGAGGAGTGGTACTGTGCAGTGTATATATACAGAATAATACAGATACTGAGGATTACACCCAGTGTACAGGACAGGAGAAGTGGTACTGTGCAGTGTATATATACAGAATAATACAGATAATGAAAATTACACCCAGTATACAGGACAGGAGAAGTGGTGCTGTGCAGTGTATATATACAGAATAATACAGATACTGAGGATTACACCCAGTATACAGGACAGGAGAAGTGGTACTGTGCAGTGTATATATACAGAATAATGCAGATACTGAGGATTACACCCAGTATACAGGACAGGAGAAGTGGTACTGTGCAGTGTATATATACAGAATAATACAGATACTGAGGATTACACCCAGTATACAGGACAGGAGAAGTGGTACTGTGCAGTGTATATATACAGAATAATACAGATACTGAGGATTACACCCAGTATACAGGACAGGAGAAGTGGTACTGTGCAATGTATATATACAGAATAATACAGATACTGAGGATTACACCCAGTATACAGGACAGGAGAAGTGGTACTGTGCAGTGTATATATACAGAATAATACAGAAACTGAGGATTACACCCAGTATACAGGACAGGAGAAGTGGTACTGTGCAGTGTATATATACAGAATAATACAGACACTGAGGATTACACCCAGTATACAGGACAGGAGAAGTGGTACTGTGTGTATATATACAGAATAATACAGGTACTGAGGATTACACCCAGTATACAGGACAGGAGAAGTGGTACTGTGCAGTGTATATATACAGAATAATACAGACACTGAGGATTACACCCAGTATACAGGACAGGAGAAGTGGTACTATGCAGTGTATATATACAGAATAATACAGATACTGAGGATTACACCCAGTATACAGGACAGGAGAAGTGGTACTGTGCAGTGTATATATACAGAATAATACAGGTACTGAGGATTACACCCCGTATACAGTCCACTAGGCAATGTCTCCTGAGTTTGGTTTGTGCCGGTTGTGTCTTGTTGTCACAAATGACAAATATGTGAAAGAGACGGGGATTGATGGTAAATTGTGATTACACAGAAAAACACAAAATATGGCATAGAACAAAAAAACATAAAACAAAACGCAGCTTCATGAGAACATGTAATATACAAATGGATCCCTCCACTCAGATGTAGAGGCTCCCGCTCTGCATTGTGGATACAGTGGGGACATTAGATAGTATAGAAGTGGGTATATTAGATAGTAGGTACATTAGATTTAGTGGGTACATTAGGTATAGTGGGTACAGTGAGTAAATTAGGTACGGTAGTGGGTACAATGAGTACTTTGGGTATATTAGATAAAGTAGGTACAGTGGGTGCATTAGACACATTGGTTAGTGGGCACAGTAGGTACAGTGAGTACATTAGGCAAAGAGTGGGTACAGTTGGCACATTGGATACAGTGAGTACATTAGGTACAGTAGGTACATTAAGCACAAAGTGTATACTGGGTGTACATTAGGTACAGTGGATACAATAGGTACAGCGGATACAATAGGTATAGTGTGTACAGTGGGTACAGTAAACAGTGGTTACATTAGGTACAGTATGTACATTAGGTACAGTGGGTACATTAGGTAGACACATTGTGGGTATATTAGGTAGAATGGGTAGATTAGGTACAGTGGATACATTAGGTACAGTAGATACAGTGGGTACATTAGGCACAGAGCGGGTACTGTGGGTACATTAGGTACAGTGGTTACAGTAAGTACAGTGGTTACAGTGGTTACATTAAATAGTGGTTATAGTGTGTACATTAGGTACAGTGGTTACGTTAGGTAGGCACAGTGTGGGTACATTAGGTACAGTGGATAGAGTGGGTACATTAGGCACAGAGTGGATACTGTGGGTACAGTGGGTACAGTGGGTACATTAGGCACAGTGTGGGTACATAAGGTGCAGAGGGTACAGAGGGTACAGTGGGTACAGTGGGTACATTAGGCACAGTGTGGGTACAGTGGGTACATTAGGTACAGTGGATAGAGTGGGTACATTAGGCACAGAGTGGATACTGTGGGTACATTAGGCACAGTGGGTACAGTAGATAGGCACAGTGTGGGTACATAAGGTACATAAGGTGCAGAGGGTACAGTGGGTACATTAGGCACAGTGTGGGTACATAAGGTGCAGAGGGTACAGAGGGTACAGTGGGTACAGTGGGTACATTAGGCACAGTGTGGGTACATAAGGTGCAGAGGGTACAGTGGGTACATTAGGCACAGTGTGGGTACATAAGGTGCAGAGGGTACAGAGGGTACAGTGGGTACAGTGGGTACATTAGGCACAGTGTGGGTACATAAGGTGCAGAGGGTACAGTGGGTACATTAGGTACAGTGTGGGTACATAAGGTGCAGAGGGTACAGTGGGTACATTAGGTACAGTGTGGGTACATAAGGTGCAGAGGGTACAGAGGGTACAGTGGGTACATTAGGTACAGTGTGGGTACATAAGGTGCAGAGGGTACAGAGGGTACAGTGGGTACAGTGGGTACATTAGGTACAGTGTGGGTACATAAGGTGCAGAGGGTACAGTGGGTACATTAGGTACAGTGTGGGTACATAAGGTGCAGAGGGTATAGTGGGTACAGTGGGTACATTAGGCACAGTGTGGGTACAGTGGGCTGTGCTGATTATTACCCTGTACTCTGCCATCGCTGTCTTACGCCATGGAGAGGAGGCTCCGCTCACCCGGTCGGTTGTTGTTTTCCGCATCTCGGAGAATCTCCGCAGCCTTTGTCGATGGAAATGAAAAGAAGGTAGATTCGGATGAAATGGAGAAAAAAATCTGGAATCTTTATTCCTCTCCATCCACAGGAGTCAGCTCTGAACGGCTCTGTGCCACTGTCTCCATGGCGACCCCGGGCCTAGTGATGGCAGTTGGGCTCAGCCAGGTACGGTGGCCTGTGAGGTCCGGCCTGTGTGCGAGGCTCTGACCTGAGACCCTGTAATGTAAGGCATTAGATCAGCGATCAGACCAGGGAGTGATGACGCCCCATCCTGAGACTGGGTAAAAAAGAAAAATATGTGAAAAAAATATTTAAAGAAAAAATTATACCAATAAATATATTTATGAAAAAATAAAGTACATATTTGATATCGCCAAGCCCAGAACAGCCCAATCTATAAAGCTGTCACTAATTAATACCTTCAGTGAACACCGTAAAAAGAAAAAACCTGCAAAAAATGATGCTTTTCATCATACTGCCGAAAAAAAGTGAAATAAAACTCAATCAAAAAGTCAAATTTAAATAAAAATGGTGTCGCAAAATACAAGGCCCCACTCAGCTCCGGCAGCAGAGAAGTAACATTTATACAATGTTTTTTATGAGGTAAAAGCAGCAAAACATTAAAAAAACCTATATAAATGTGTAATATAATGTCTGTAACTGTACAGACCCAAGGAATAAACCATTCTTATTGATTTTACTACACGATGAACGGCATAAAACAATAAAAGTAATTTTTGAACTGCTGTTGATTTTTTCATTCTGCCTCCCAAAGATCGCAGTACAGCACGGCTCACATTTATCCTGCGCTCTACATTGAGCGCTTACACCAGGAATTGTGTAAATTTGTGAAATACGTGATCCAGGCAGAACCTCAGATGGAAGATTTCCTATAATGAGGTAGATAAAGTCAGATTGGATTTAGTCTGTACTATGATCCGATGGTGTCCATATTTTTAAGAGTGCAGAAAAACACGGTCGACCACAGTTTTGTACGCTTCTGAAAATATGGACACTGCTGAACAGAGGTCAGACGCAGTCCAGAGTCATTCTGCTGCCTCATTATAGTGAATGAACCCCTAGGGGTTTTCCTCTGAATCCATGTTATTGGGAGATTTAGATGAAAACCCAGATATAAGGGCTCAGTGTAGAGCGCAGGATAAATGTGATCCAAAATTGTAGGTAAAATATTCCCAATAAAAGCTTCAACTCATTCCACACTAAAAAACAGGTCTCTAATTAGGTCCGTCATCTGTTAACAGAAGTATAGGGGGTTTCCGCAATACTGGTGACACAAAGGCTTTGGAAAAGCAAAATGCCCCCCCCCCCCAAAAAAAAAAAATAAATAAAATCTAGAAAAATTCAAATTCCCCTCCCTCCTGAGCCCCACAAAATGTTTAAACCACGTTTGGTATTTCTGTAGTGAGGAGAGCCTGCACAATTTGCCAAATGCGTTTCTCCAGAAACAAGAGCTGCGCACAATGTATGGGCACTACAATGTACTTTGCACTAGAATGAATGTGCAGTACAATGTATGAGGACTACAATGTACAGGCACTACAATGAGAGATTCCCAATTTTCACTCAGAAACAGCCATCGCTGCTTGTGTCTGGAAAACACCCAAGGAGTCACAATCATCACTACACATGTTGATATATTCCCAAAGAGGTGTAGTCTCTAAGATGGGGTCACTTGAGGGGGTTTCTGTTGTTCTAGCACTTGTATACGTAATTCGCAAACTAGTCTAGTCCAAAAATCCAATGGCGCTCCTTCCCTCCTGAGTCCTGCCATGTGGTAAGCAGTAATGTACAGACAAATGTGGGGTATTGCCACATTCAGGAGAAATTGTGTGACATTTCTATACCACTTTTACCCATTTCCAACTAGGAAAATTTGAAATCTGGGGCTAAAACAACATTTTTGTGGTAAAAATGAAATTATTTTTTCTTTCCCACCCAATGGTTTAAAACTCTGTGACACACCTGTGGTGTCAATATGATCACTGCATCCCTGGATGAATTTATTGAGGGGTGCAGTTTGTAAAATGGGGTCACTTATGGGGGTTCTGCAGTTCTGCCATCTCAGGGGCTCTGCCAAGACATGGCACCCGCAAACCGTAACAGCAAAATCTGCATGATAATATGGCGCTCCTTCCCTTCCGAGCTTCGTACGGTTCCTGAAAAGCAATTCAGAATCACATATAGGGTATCGGCGTACTCAGGGGAAATTGCACAGCAAACTATGGTGAATTTTCTCCTGTTACCTTTGTTAAAAGGAAAAATTTGGGGCCAAAACAACATTTTTGTGGGAAAAGTGTAATTTCTTATTCTCAAGGCTCAACATTATAAACTTCTGTAAAGCCCCTGGGGGTTCAAGGTGCTCAGCAAACATGTAGATAAATGCCTTAAGAAATGTAGTTTCCAAAATAGGGTCACTTGTGGGGGAGCTCCACTCTTTAGGCACCTTGAGGGCTCTCCAAACACGACATGGCGTCCACTAATGATTCCAGCCGATTTTGCAACAAATGGCGCTCCTTCCCTTCCAAGCCCTGCCGTGCGCTCAAACAGTAGTTTTCCACCACATATGAGGTATCAGTGTACTCAGGAGAAATTGCATATCAAATTCTATGGAGCATTTTCTCGTTACCCTTGTGAAAATACAAAATTTGGGGCTAAAAGAACATTATTTGTGGGGAAAAAAAATTAATTTCCTCCTTCCACATTGCTTTAGTTGTTGGCACTGAAGGGTTAATAAAGTTCTTGGAAGTAGTTTTGAGCAGTGTGAGGGGCGCAGTTTTTAGAATGGTGTCATTTTGTGTTATTTTCTGTCACTTAGGCCTCTCATATTCCCTTCAGATGTGATGTGATCACTGTGTGTATTATCCCTGTACTGTGACATCACTGTGTGTATTATCCCTGTACTGTGACATCGCTGTGTGCATTACCCCTGTCCTGTGACATCGCTGTGTGCATTATCCCTGTCCTGTGACATCGCTGTGTGCATTATCCCTGTCCTGTGACATCGCTGTGTGCATTACCCCTGTACTGTGACATCGCTGTGTGCATTACCCCTGTACTGTGACATCGCTGTGTGTATTACCCCTGTACTGTGACATCGCTGTGTGTATTACCCCTGTACTGCGACATCACTGTGTGTATTACCCCTGTACTGCGACATCACTGTGTGCATTATCCTATGCTATGAACTACTATAACCTTAATACTACGTTAATAGCTTTCACGTTGGATAAACATTCTCACCATTACTACTGGATGGGAAACACCACGAAAACCAATTACCCAGACATTCAATGGGCAAGAAGTAAACTAAACAGAACTGATACAAAGCTGCAGCTCACAATGTATTTAGATTGGACGGAGTCTATCGCTCGAGTTGTTGATGTAACATTGGTTAATTTACTAGTAATTATGACGTCCGTCACATTATAATAATAGTCTCAGGTTTCAGAAGGTTTTTGTTACGTTATTGAACCCATGCTAGGATAAGAGGGAGGTAATTGCTACTCAGATCAGTTTAGGTGTGCAGCGGGTATGAGACAAGCTTATTGACAGTGTATAGTGGATACAGAAACTAAGCAGATGGTATCACACCTGAGAGGCTTAGATACATAGATATATCAGCCTAACCCCTTCCTTATTCAGAAGCAGTCTCATTGTTTTAGCTAAAGATTGCTATTGTTGGAAAGCAGAAGGCTTTCATATTTGCTTCTCCTAAATATTATTGTTGAAGAACATTCTGTTTAATCAAACACAATGTATTTCACATTGAATCTGAAAAAGGGTACCGCGATGGGTACGTGATTTACCCCTATGAAGAAAAATCTTCAGATGAAATTATTTAGTTTCATAATAATGAAAAACTTATGCTTTGAGAACCATATATGTAGGAATATCATGTGTCATACATGCCGTCTTAGCTCAGAAAATAGAATCACACGCTTACATACACAGCTATATAGAAAATAACCCACATGGCTTAGCAGACAGTTTCAAATATCTTAGACTTGGATACATGGCTTAATGCATCTCAGCTCTTCAAAAGTCTTCCTTATTATAAAGTATTCTCAATATGTAATTTGAAAATAGTTTTTTATTGGCAAGGTAAGGCTTCAACGTATTTTTCTCATGAAAAGCTCCCATCGAGTAATTTGAATGACTAGAAGTAAAATAGGTGCAATTAAAGAAAAATACAGTGTGCCCAAATGGCATGCTACCAACACCGAAGAGTGGCTAAAAAAATCTGAAAGAAGTCAGTATCACATATGCCAGGCTTAGACACAAGGCTTTTTAAACCTAATCTCTTCCTTAGTAAGAAACAGTGTAATATAATTTGATACTTGTTTTTGTTATCTAGGGGAGACCTCTATATATGCTCAACCTGAAAGACTCCCCTAAAATGGTTAACATCACTAGGGGTTAAATAGGTGCCCATTGCTGTACCCTTTAAAGTAAAGAGAAATGCATGAGGGCAATTTATTAAGACAGAAGTTGTACACAGCAGTCTTAATGAAAGCCTGACTAGAGAATGTGTGCCAAATTGAGAGTAACACACCACTTAAGGAATTTGGCGCTCTTCTCAGTGGCAAAGCCACCATTTCAGGTGCATGAAGTGCCAACACTTTTTGAATTTCATGGGCAGGCGTAGCCTCAACCTGTCCTGCCTCAGCTCCCCCTATTTCACAACTTCTCAAAAGCATTTAGCATTAGTTTTCTGTAGCAAACGTGTTGATGAATCACCCCTTGTTTACATAAATGGAATGCTCCCCAAAAAGCAAGGCATTTGTGCTGGGCCATAAATACACTGGCTGAATAGAGTTTTACTTATGGCAGTCTTGCATGCACAGTTCTGCAGAGTGTATCACATGGTACACTTACGATATAGATTATTATATATACATACATACATACATATAATATACACTTGACTGTAGCATGTGATACTCTGCAAACTGTTTGTTGTTGGCAACAAGGTACTTTCTATGAAAAATTAAAAAGAAATACACTGTGTACCTAAATAATAGAAGACTCTACAAGAGAGCTAATTGTTGTTAGGGCATAGTAACTATACAGGCCGAGCAGCGTTTCACACAACAGGCTTAGATACAGTGACTGAGCAGAAAGTATCAAGTTAAAGCCCACTATACAAGCTCCGCATAGTGTTGCACAAGTGATAAGCTTAAAAACGTGCATCACCAATGCTCTCTTCTAATTATTGTAATAAGAACTTATCTGAAAATACATAATCTGAAGGGTTTTTTGTTAGGAAGGGGAGGCCTCTAAATATATTCATCTTGGAAAGCTCCCTTAGAGTTTAGCATCATAAGGGGTAAAATAGATGCCCATCGCTGTACCCTTTGTCAAAATTAGAGGGAAAATTATTGTCTACCAACATGAAATACTTCTGATTAGGAGAGTTAAGTGATGTTGGGAATACTGGATATACAAACTAATTGGACAGTTTCACATATGACACGTTAGATGTATAATTCAGTAGCCAGTATGACACATGATAGGCATACATACACGACCCTCTAAGGCTAATCTCTTCTTTATTATGAAATATGGTCAGCCCAAATAGCTCCTATACAGAGGTTAGCATCATTAGAGGTAAACAAGAAGCCCATCGCTGTACCCTTTGTCAAAATTTGAGGAAAATGTATTGTGTGCCTAAATAAGATACTCCTGAATAGGAGAGCTAAGTGATATTGAGAATACTGGATATACAAACTAATTAGACAGATTCACACATGACAGGCTAGATATATAATTCAGTGGACAGTGTGACGCATGATAGACTTACATACCTGACAAGGCTAATCTCTTCTTTATCGTGAAGGGGAAGGCTTGATATATGGTCATCCTAAAAAGCTCCCATTGAGAAGTTAGCATCATTAGGGGTAAACAAGGAGCCCATTGCTGTACCTTTTGTCAGAAATACATGAAGTTATGTGTATCTATATGCAATCACAAATCTATGCAATTTAATGCATAAAAAAACGTAATGTTCCATTAACTTTACTAAAAAAAAAAAAGGAAATATGTTCGTTCTAGATAGAAAGGGGACATACCAGATTGGGGAATGACAATAACCCATGACAGGTTTAGATTAGAGTTGAGCCAGAAAAAAAAAAAAAAAGTCATAGGACTCCATTCCAGTGGCCCAAAGCCTTGATAACTATCTCCTACATCCCTTAGTAGACCTGATCCAACATCATTATGGAATAAGGTCAAGCTAGGCCTACCAATCAGAGGAGGAACCGGGCATGCCAGCAGGTTGGATGTTCGCAGGGCAATGGTCTGGCGGTCACTGGACCAGGATCCAGCAAATCTTTTTGCTTAACCCTACCATAGATATACAGTACCTACAAGTAGTATTCAACCCCCTGCAGACTTAGCAGGTTTGATAAGATGCAAATAAGTTAGAGCCTGCAAACTTCAAACAAGAGCAGGATTTATTAACAGATGCATAAATCTTACAAACCAACAAGTTATATTGCTCAGTTAAATTTTAATAAATTTTCAACATAAAAGTGTGGGTCAATTATTATTCAACCCCTAGGTTTAATATTTTGTGGAATAACCCTTGTTTGCAATTACAGCTAATAATCGTCTTTTATAAGACCTGATCAGGCCGGCACAGGTCTCTGGAGTCATCTTGGCCCACTCCTCCATGCAGATCTTCTCCAAGTTATCTAGGTTCTTTGGGTCTCTCATGTGGACTTTAATCTTGAGCTCCTTCCACAAGTTTTCAATTGGGTTAAGGTCAGGAGACTGACTAGGCCACTGCAACACCTTGATTTTTTCCCCTCTTGAACCAGGCCTTGGTTTTCTTGGCTGTGTGCTTTGGGTCGTTGTCTTGTTGGAAGATGAAATGACGACCCATCTTAAGATCCTTGATGGAGGAGCGGAGGTTCTTGGCCAAAATCTCCAGGTAGGCCGTGCTATCCATCTTCCCATGGATGCGGACCAGATGGCCAGGCCCCTTGGCTGAGAAACAGCCCCACAGCATGATGCTGCCACCACCATGCTTGACTGTAGCGATGGTATTCTTGGGGTCGTATGCAGTGCCATCCAGTCTCCAAACGTCACGTGTGTGGTTGGCACCAAAGATCTCGATCTTGGTCTCATCAGACCAGAGAACCTTGAACCAGTCTGTCTTAGAGTCCTCCAAGTGATCATGAGCAAACTGTAGACGAGCCTTGACATGACGCTTTGAAAGTAAAAGGTACCTTACGGGCTCGTCTGGAACGGAGACCATTGCGGTGGAGTACGTTACTTATGGTATTGACTGAAACCAATGTCCCCACTGCCATGAGATCTTCCCGGAGCTCCTTCCTTGTTGTCCTTGGGTTAGCCTTGACTCTTCAGACAAGCCTGGCCTCGGCACGGGTGGAAACTTTCAAAGGCTGTCCAGGCCGTGGAAGGCTAACAGTAGTTCCATAAGCCTTCCACTTCCGGATGATGCTCCCAACATTGGCGACAGGTAGGCCCAACTCCTTGGAAAGGGTTTTGTACCCCTTGCCAGCCTTGTGACCCTCCACGATCTTGTCTCTGATGGCCTTGGAATGCTCCTTTGTCTTTCCCATGTTGACCAAGTATGAGTGCTGTTCACAAGTTTGGGGAGGGTCTTAATTAGTCAGAAAAGGCTGGAAAAAGAGATAATTAATCCAAACATGTGAAGCTCATTGTTCTTTGTGCCTGAAATACTTCTTAATACTTTAGGGGAACCAAACAGAATTCTTGTGGTTTGAGGGATTGAATAATAAATGACCTCTGAATAAACTTTTCACAATTTAAAAAAAAAAAATAAATAAAAGAAATAACATTCTTTTTTGCTGCATTTCCCACTTCCAGGCTGATCTACAGTCCAAATGTCACAATGCCAAGTTAATTCCGAATGTGTAAACCTGCTGAATCTGCAGGGGGTTGAATACTACTTGTAGGCACTGTATTTCTCAGTATAGTATCACATAGAATAGGCATAGACACATGGCTCAGGCAGAATAAACATGATGGACTTAGATATATATCTATATTATGAGACGATTGTGTGCCTCGGAGCCGTGTGGTTTTCCCATCTACGTACATTGCCTTTTCCCGTGAAGTATCTAGAACCCGGTAATAAGCGTGTTTACGCCGTTCGCTTTGAGCCACCGCTAATCTCCGCTCAGGCGACAGCCAGACTCATTTGCAGGTGACTGATTAGAGGATGTGGAAATTAAGCAGCCGCTCACAGGTGGCGGGGGGGGGGGATAATGTTCCCTTTACAAACCAAACATTTGTACTGCAGCGTATCAGTGTGTGCCGGAGAAACAAAACCCAAGGTGGCCCCGCGCCAGGCGCCGCGCTCGCGGTATCACCTTTCAATGGCACAAAGCTGGAATTATGGGCTTCTAAAAAGGTAGAGGATAATGTATTTCTAACTCCGTGTGCCTAATGATGCCTGTCTGCCTTCATTTGTCATGGAGATAAAAGCCACCAGTTGATACAAGGTGGAAACCATTCTGTAACATTGACCTTTACGTGGTGCAGGTGAAGCTCTCGCCTCACGTAGGATCCTGCACATCTGCCTATTTGTATATAGTGATAATATACACAGGGTCATATAGGCCGCCTCTGTAGATAGAGCCCCTCCCCCCACCGGGACTTGTGGGGACTGCCCTTCATCTTCCAATGTGATTTATGGTTGTTTGGATTTCTTATCAGAAATATGACTTTCAGGCTTTATTGAGATAAATCTATTAACCCTTCATATAGCTGCCTGGCAGGGCATGCTGGAGTATGTAGGTCTATAAGAGGATTTCACGGCTGCAAATTCTAGTTCTAGATCCCTTTATTTTTTTCTTAATTTCAACTTTATCCCCCCTACAAAAAAATGTTGCTTTAGCCCCAAATTTAGCATTTTTACAAGGGTGGAAGGAGAAATTGCACCATATAAAATTTGTTGTGCAATTTCTCCTGAGTACAGGGAAACCTCACGTGATGGAAAACTACCGTTTGAGTGCACAGCAGGGCTCGGAAGGGAAGGAGCGCCATTTGTTGAAAAATGAACTGGCATCAATAGTGAACTCCATGTCGCATTTGGAGAGCCCCTGAGGTTACTAAAGAGTGGAGCTTCCCCACAAGTGACCCCTTGATACCTCACATGTGGTGGAAATCTACTGTTTGAGTGCACGGCAGGGCTCGATAAGGAAGCAGCCCCATGTATATTTGGAAGCACAAAATTGTCTGGGATAGCGGATGCCATGTCACATTCGGAAAGCCCTTGATGTGCCTAAGCAGTGGAAACCCCCACAAGTGACCCTATTTTGTAAACTGGACCCCGCCAAGGAATTTATTAAGATGTTTTGCGAGTACCTTAAATTCCCAGGTGCTCCACAGGATTTTATAACATTGCACCGTTAAAATGAGAAAATGCATTTTACCACATAAATGTTGCTTTCACCTCAACATTTTTCATTTTTACAAGGGGAACAATAGAAAATTGACATTACAATTTGTTTTGCAATTTCTCCCTGGTATGCAGATGCCCAATGTGTGGTGGAAGAAGGGAATTTTGTTACTTACCGTAAATTCCTTTTCTTCTAGCTCTTATTGGGAGACCCAGACGATTGGGTGTATAGCTACTGCCTCCGGAGGCCACACAAAGCATTACACTAAAAAGTGTAAGGCCCCTCCCCTTCTGGCTATACACCCCCCGTGGGATCACGGGCTTACTCAGTTTTAGTGCTAAAGCAAGAAGGAGGAAAGCCAATAACTGGTTTAAACAAATTCACTCCGAGTAACATCGGAGAACTGAAAACCGTTCAACATGAACAACATGTGTACCCGCAAACAAACCAAAAATCCCGAAGGACAACAGGGCGGGTGCTGGGTCTCCCAATAGGAGCTAGAAGAAAAGGAATTTACGGTAAGTAACAAAATTCCCTTCTTCTTCGGCGCTCTATTGGGAGACCCAGACGATTGGGACGTCCAAAAGCAGTCCCTGGGTGGGTAACGAAATACCTCATGTTAGAGCTGCAAGACAGCCCTCCCCTACGGGGAGGCCACTGCCGCCTGCAGGACTCTTCTACCTAGGCTGGCGTCCGCCGAAGCATAGGTATGCACCTGATAATGTTTGGTGAAAGTGTGCAGACTCGACCAGGTAGCTGCCTGGCACACCTGTTGAGCCGTAGCCTGGTGTCGTAATGCCCAGGACACACCCACGGCTCTGGTTGAATGGGCCTTTAGCCCTGATGGAACCGGAAGCCCCGCAGAACGGTAGGCTTCAAAAATTGGTTCTTTAATCCATCGAGCCAGAGTGGCTTTAGAAGCCTGCGACCCTTTGCGCTGACCAGCGACAAGGACAAAGAGTGCATCAGAGCGGCGCAGGGGCGCCGTACGGGAAATGTAGATTCTGAGTGCTCTCACCAGATCTAACAAATGTAAATCTTGTTCATACCGGTGAACCGGATGACGACAAAAAGAAGGTAAGGAGATATCCTGATTAAGATGAAACGAGGATACCACCTTAGGGAGAAATTCCTGAACGGGGCGCAACACTACCTTGTCCTGGTGGAACACCAGGAAAGGAGCCTTGGATGACAGAGCTGCCAGCTCAGACACTCTCCGAAGAGACGTGATCGCTACCAGAAAGGCCACTTTCTGTGACAGGCGAGAAAGGGAAACCTCTTTCAGAGGCTCAAAAGGCGGCTTCTGGAGAGCAACTAGTACTCTGTTCAGATCCCATGGATCTAACGGCCGCTTGTACGGGGGCACGATATGACAGACCCCCTGCAGGAACGTGCGCACCTTAGAAAGGCGTGCCAGACGCTTTTGAAAAAACACGGATAGTGCCGAGACTTGCCCTTTAAGGGAGCCAAGCGACAAGCCCTTTTCTAACCCCGATTGCAGGAAGGAAAGAAAAGTGGGCAATGTAAATGGCCAGGGGGATACTCCTTGTGCAGAGCACCAGGATAAGAAAATCCTCCACGTTCTGTGGTAGATCTTAACAGAGGTGGACTTCCTAGCCTGTTTCATGGTGGCAACGACTCCTTGGGATAATCCTGAAGACGCTAGGATCCAGGACTCAATGGCCACACAGTCAGGTTCAGGGCCGCAGAATTCCGATGGAAAAACGGCCCTTGGGACAGTAAGTCTGGCCGGTCTGGGAGAGACCACGGTCGGCCGACCGTGAGATGCCACAGATCCGGGTACCACGATCTCCTCGGCCAATCTGGGGCGACGAGTATGGCGCGGCTGCAATCGGCTCTGATCTTGCGTAAAACTCTGGGCAAGAGTGCCAGAGGCGGGAATACATACGGGAGCCTGAACCGCGACCAATCTTGGACTAAGGCGTCTGCCGCCAGAGCTTTTTGATCGCGCGACCGCGCTATGAATGCCGTGACCTTGTTGTTGTGGCGGGACGCCATTAGGTCGACGTCCGGCACCCCCCAGCGGCGACAGATTTCCTGAAACACTTCCGGGTGAAGGGACCATTCTCCTGCGTCCATACCCTGGCGACTGAGGAAGTCCGCTTCCCAATTTTCTACGCCTGGGATGTGAACCGCGGATATGGTGGATGCTGTGTCCTCCACCCACGTGAGAATCCGCCTGACTTCCTGGAAGGCTTGCCGACTGCGCGTCCCTCCTTGGTGGTTGATGTAAGCCACCGCTGTGGAGTTGTCCGACTGGACTCGGATTTGCCGTCCTTCCAGCAACTGCTGAAAGGCTAGGAGGGCAAGATACACTGCCCTGAGTTCCAGGACATTGATCTGAAGGGAGGACTCCTGCTGAGTCCATGTCCCCTGAGCCCTGTGGTGGAGAAAAACTGCTCCCCACCCTGATAGACTCGCATCTGTCGTGACTACTGCCCAGGATGGGGGTAGGAAGGATCTTCCCTGAGACAACGAGGTGGGAAGAAGCCACCATTGCAGAGAGTCCCTGGCCGTCTGGGAAAGGGAGACTTTCCTGTCTAGTGACGATGACTTCCCGTCCCATTGGCGGAGAATGTCCCATTGAAGTGGACGCAGATGAAACTGCGCAAAGGGAACTGCCTCCATGGCTGCCACCATCTTCCCTAGGAAATGCATGAGGCGCCTTAAAGAGTGCGACTGGCCTTGAAGGAGAGACTGCACCCCTGTCTGTAGTGACCGCTGCTTGTTCAGCGGAAGCTTCACTATCGCTGATAAACTCCATGCCAAGGTATGTTAGTGATTGGGTCGGTGACAGATTTGACTTGGCAAAATTGATGATCCACCCGAAAGTCTGGAGAGTATCCAGCGTAATATTCAGGCTGAGTTGGCATGCCTCGAGAGAGGGTGCCTTGACAAGTAGATCGTCCAGATAAGGGATCACCGAGTGTCCCTGAGAGTGCAAGACCGCTACCACTGCCGCCATGACCTTGGTGAAAACCCGTGGGGCTGTCGCCAGACCGAATGGCAGAGCTACGAACTGAAGATGGTCGTCTCCTATCACAAAACGTAGGAAACGTTGGTGCTCCGTAGCAATCGGCACGTGAAGATAGGCATCTTTGATGTCTATTGAGGCAAGGAAGTCTCCTCGAGACATTGAGGCAATGACGGAGCGGAGGGATTCCATCCGGAACCGCCTTGCGTTCACGTGCTTGTTGAGCAGTTTTAGGTCCAGAACAGGACGGAAGGAGCCGTCCTTTTTTGGAACCACAAACAGATGGGAGTAAAAACCTTGCCCTCGTTCCTGAGGGGGGACCGGGATCACCACTCCTTCTGCTCTCAGAGAGTCCACCGCCTGCAGTAGGGCATCTGCTCGGTCGGGGTGTGGGGAGGTTCTGAAGAACCGAGGTGGAGGCCGAGAGTTGAACTCGATTCTGTACCCGCGAGACAAAATGTCTGTTACCCATCGGTCTTTGACCTGAGACAGCCAAATGTCGCAAAAGCGGGAGAGCCTGCCACCGACCGAGGATGCGGAGGGCGGAGGCTGAAAGTCATGAGGTAGCCGCTTTGGAAGCGGTTCCTCCATTTGGTTTTCTGGGGCGTGCGTGAGGCCGCCAGGAATCTGAGTTCCTGTGTTCCTTCTGAGTCCCTTTGGAAGAGGAGAATTGGGCCTTGCCGGAACCCCGAAAGGACCGAAACCTCGACTGCCACCTTTTCTGCTGTGGCTTGCTTGGTCTGGACTGTGGTAAGGAAGAGTCCTTACCCTTGGACTGTTTAATGATTTCAGCCAATGGCTCACCAAACAGTCTATCTCTAGATAATGGCAAGCTGGTTAAGCATTTTTTGGAACTAGCATCTGCTTTCCAGTCCTTTAACCACAAGGCTCTGCGCAAAACCACCGAGTTGGCGGACGCCATAGAGGTACGTCCTGTAGACTCAAGGACAGCATTGATAGCATAGGTTGCAAACGCAGACATTTGCGAAGTTAGGGACGCCACTTGCGGCACTGCTGGATGCATGATAGCATCCACCTGTGCTAAACCAGCTGAAATAGCTTGGAGTGCCCACACGGCCGCGAATGCTGGAGCAAACGACGCGCCAATAGCTTCATAGACAGATTTCAACCAAAGGTCCATCTGTCTGTCGTTGGCATCTTTAAGTGAAGCGCCATCCTCTACTGCGACTATGGATCTAGCCGCCAGCTTGGAAATTGGTGGATCCACCTTTGGACAGTGGGTCCAGCGTTTGGCCACGTCAGGGGGAAAAGGATAACGGGTATCCTTGGAACGTTTAGAGAAACGCTTGTCTGGATGAGCGTCGTGTTTCTGGATTGATTCTCTGAAGTCAGAGTGGTCCAAAAAAGCACTTAATTTACGCTTGGGATATAGGAAATGGAATTTCTCCTGCTGGGCAGCTGCCTCCTCTGCTGAAGGAGCTGGGGGAGAAATATCCAACAGTCTATTGATGGCCGCTATAAGGTCATTTACCATGGCGTCCCCATCAGGGGCATCCAGATTGAGAGGGGTTTCAGGGTTAGAATCCTGATCCCCGTCCTCAGATTCCTCACAGAGAGACTCTCCTCGCTGAGACCCTGAGCAGTGTGATGACGTCGAGGGTCTTTCCCAGCGAGCTCGCTTAGGGTGACTGGGGCTGTCATCTGAGTCAGAGATTTCAGCCTGTGATGCCTGGGACCCCCTTGAAGTACGGATTAGTTCCAACTGAGGGGGACCTGGGAGCAAGGGCATAGCAGTGTCTATGGCTTGTATAACTGGCCTGGACTGCAAGGTCTCCAGGATTTTTGTCATAGTCACAGACATCTTATCAGCAAAAACTGCAAAGTCTGACCCTGTCAACGGGGCAGGGTTCGCAGGCGACTCTGCCTGGGCTACCACCACCATAGGCTCTGGCTGACGAAGTGCCACTGGGACTGAACATTGCACACAATGGGAGTCGTTGGAGCCTGCCGGTAGATCAACCCCACATGCAGTACAAGTAATGTACACAGCCCGTGCCTTGGCACCCTTGCGTTTTGCGGATGACATGTTGCTGTCTCCTCAGAGCAATACAGGGTGTCCAGCCAAGAAGCGACCTTACAGTGCAACTATATAATAATTATATATATATATATATATATATATATATATATATGGTACCAAGTACACTAATATATCACTGAGGCACTAGTGGGGCCAGCGCTGAAGCGCTGCTTACCGCCCGCTGAAGAGCGGGTGTGTGGTCGCCAGAAATCCCTCCAGTCTGGGTCTCCCAGAGCCTGCTGCCTTTCCCCAGCCAGACTGCACGTGTAATGGCTGCCGGCGTTCTGTGAAGGGGAGGGGGCGGGCCCTGGGCGTGCACAGACAAAGAGTGGGAAGCCTGCGTTCCCCTGTGCCTAGTGAGAGGGCTGGAGCATGTAAATAAGGCTCCAGCCCTCGGCGCTGCCTATTGAGCAGCGTCTCTCCCCTACCCTGAGTGACAGGGTGGGGGCGGGAACGAAACGGCGCTAGGCCGCAGAAACCGGGGACTATAGTTAGAAGCGCCGCCGCCGTAAAAGCGCGGTCGGCGCGAAGTCCCCGGCGCACTACAGGTCGCAGTTGCGCCGCCGCTCCAGGAGCGGTCGGCGCAGTAGTTCCCACCATGAAAACGTCACTCAGCAAAGCTGCAGTGACCTAACTCCAGCGCACAGCGCTACTGTCCCCGGCGCACTACAACACTCAGCAAGTCCTGAGTGTGTCCGTGCGTGCCAGGGACACCGAGTACCTGAAAGATGCAGGGCCATGTCCCTGACAGTACTCAGCTCCTCCAGCAGGGTCTCTGGGTCTGTGGATGGAGCCCGGCCTCAGGGCTTGAAGGCCGGCAAGATCCCACTTCCACAGAGCCCTCCAGGGGATGTGGAAGGAAAACAGCATGTGGGCTCCAGCCTCTGTACCAGCAATAGGTACCTCAACCTTACAAGCACCACCACGGGTGAGAAGGGAGCATGCTGGGGGCCCTATATGGGCCCTCTTTTCTTCCATCCGATATAGTCAGCAGCTACTGCTGACTACAAACAGTGGAGCTATGCGTGGATGTATGACCTCCTTCGCACACAAAGCTTGAAAACTGAGTAAGCCCGTGATCCCACTGGGGGTGTATAGCCAGAAGGGGAGGGGCCTTACACTTTTTAGTGTAATGCTTTGTGTGGCCTCCGGAGGCAGTAGCTATACACCCAATCGTCTGGGTCTCCCAATAGAGCGCCGAAGAAATTACTGTTTGGGCGCACGGCAGGGCTCGGAAGGGAAGGAGCGCCATATGAATTTTGAAGCACAAAATTGTCTGGGATAGCGAATGCCATGTCACGTTTGGCGAGCCCTTGATGTGCCTAAGCAGTGGAAACCCCCACAAGTGACCCCATTTTGTAATATGGACCCCCCCTCCCCCAAGGAATTTATCAAGATGTTTTGCGAGTACCTTAAATCCCCAGGTGCTTCACAGAATTTTATAACATTTCACCGTTAAAATGAAAAAATACATTTTACCACAGAAATGTTACTTTAACCTCAACATTTTTCATTTTTACAAGAGTAACAATAGAAAATGTACAGTTTGTTCTGCAATTTCTCCTGAGGACGTGGATGCCCCACGTGTGGTGGAAATCTACTGTTTGGGCGTACGGAAGGTATCAGAAATGAAGGCGCACTATATGACTTTTGGAACACAAAATTGGCTGGAATCGATAAACACCATGTCGCGTTTGGAGACCCCCTTGGTGTGCCTTAACAGTGAAATCCCCCACAAGTGACCCCATTTTGGAAACTAGACCCCCTTAAGGAATTTATCCAGATGTTTGGTGAGCACGATACCCCAAACTTGGTGCAAATTTACTGTTTGGGCACATGGCAAAGCTCTAAAAGGGAAGGAGCAGTATTTTGGGTGGAACATACTTCTGACGCCATGTCCCATTTGAAGATCCCCCCCCCCCCTGACATGCCAAAACAGTAGAAACCCCCCACAAGTAACCACATTATGGAAACTACACCTCTCAAGGAATTCATCTAGGGGTGTAGTGAGCAATTTTAACCCTCATGTGATTTCAACATTGAATAACATTGGGCTGCGAATATAAAAAAGAAAAACCACCATTTTTAACCACGAATGTTGGTTTGGCACCAAACTTTTAATTTTCAGAGGGTAAAAGATATAAGGGCTGTATAATTTGTTACACAATTTCTCCTGAGTACACCAATACACCATATGTGGTCAAAAACTACTTTACAAAGCTCAGAAGGGATGGAGCACCATATTGGAGTGCAGATTTAGTTCGAAATGTTTGTGGATGCCATGTCACATTGGCGGAGCTCCACGGTGTCAGGAAAGCAGAAACCCCCACAAGTGACCCCATTATACAAACTGCACTCCTCAATGAATTCATCCAGGGGTGCAGTGAGTGTATTGACACCAGAGGTGTCTCACACAAATGTTACACTATTGGGCCGTGAAGATAAAAATTACATTTTTTACCACTAAAATTTTTAACCTCAGATTGCCAAATTTCATAGGGGGAATAGGTAGGGATAGATACATATTATATATATTATATGAAGAAAAAAAATAAATAAATAAATAAAAGGACCCCATAATGTTACACAACATGTTCTGAAATTGCACAGCTCTGGGAATTCATACGGACGCTAACTCTGGTTTAGGCACATTGTGGGGCTCAGAAGGAGAGGGGGAGGGGGCATTTGGAGGTACAGGATTTGCCGGATCTCTTTTTTGGGGGAGAGCCAAGGTGTTTTTCCAGAGTCTCTGTGCCATCAGTAACTTGAAAGCCCCCTATAACAGATTATGGACCTCGGTGTTTTTGTAGGTTGGATCGAATGCCATTTGGTGGTATTTTGGATCAAATCACATTTATCCTGCGCTCTATGCTGAGCACTTACATCAGGTTTTCCATCTACAATACATCTCCGAAATACTCGATTCAGGAGAAACCACCGACGGATCCATTCACTAATGAGGCAGCAGAGTAAGGCTAAGAACACACATCCAGCTTTTCTGCCGTTTGTCGGATCCGGCGAGCTCCTGTACACAGTCTATACAGTACAGTGGCTGCGCTGCAACTTCCTGGCCACATGCTCCGGTCACAAGACAGCACGTGACCGGAGCTTGTCGCACAGCCACTGTACTGTATAGACTGTACGGGAGCGCGCCGGATCCGACAAACGGCAGAAAAGCCGGATGTGTGTTCTTAGTCTTACTCTTTGTCGAGCAGCGTCAGTTGATTCAAAGTTGAACAAAACTGTTATCGACTGCACTTTTGCACACGTCTAAAAAGACATCGCCGGCGGACCACGGGTCAGATGTGAGGTCAAAAGAGACTCATTACAGTGAATTTTCCGCTGAGAATTACGTCGGAATCATGTATTTCAGAGATTTACACATATTCCCCGGTGTAAGTGCTCAGTGTAGAGCGCAGGATAAATGTGAGCCGTGCCATACTGCCATCTTTAGAGGCAGAATGAACAAATCAACAGCAGTTGGAGAATTGGCTTTATTTTGTAGGCCATTCACCATGCGGTGAAAGTGATCAGGCGGCTTTATTCCTCCTGACAGTACGATTACCGCAATACCAGGTTTATAATTATATATATTATATATATATATATATATATATATATATATATATATTATATTATATTATATATATATATATATATATTATTTATTTTTTTAAGGTTTGGCGACTATCACAGTAAGAACACTTTTTTTTAACTGAGTAAATGTTTTTGGCATCACTGGATTTGGAATATTTTATTTATTTTTCTGCTGACAGTCATGTGACCGCTTGTTTTTTGTGGGATGATTTAGAATTTTTATTGGTGCAATTTTAGGCCACAATATTTTTTTGACCGCTTTATATTTCGCTTTTTGAGAGTCAGAATCAAGAAAAAGCAATTCAGGATTTTTTTAAATGCAAATCACTAAAAGGGATAAGAGCTTTATTCTTCGGGTCAGTGCAATTACAGCGATACCATATTTATAATTTTTTTTTTTTACATTTTGAACTTTTTAGTTTTATAGAAAAAAAATAATTGTTTTTCCATTGCTGTATTCTGGGAGCTTCAACTTTTTTTTTTCCTTCACTGGCTGACCCGGAGGTCATCATGGCGACCTTAGCTTGCCACGGTAATGATCAGGCCACTGTAATCACATAATGGGGATCCCAATTGCTTGGGAGAGGAGCACACTCCCTTCTCCCAGCCCCTAAATACTGCAATCGTGATTTTTTTCAAACATTTAGGGGGTTAAACAGCCAAAGGCGGTGCGGTTAATACTCCCGACTATGAGAGCCGGGGGTCGGCTGTCACGTATACTGAGCTCCTGGCGGTTATCATGTGTGGCCTGTGATCGCCATGAGGAATTGGTTAACATTTAAGGAAATTTTGTTGCTAGGACAAAAATAGCTGTTTTTTGTGCTTATTTTGTTCCCGCCGCTCCCCTGAGTTCTCTGCTTTTTTCCTTTTTAAAATCTGTTAATCGGTCCCAGAGATACCGGCCTTTATAATTAATCCTGAGCTTAGGCTTCCTTGGGGGCGTGTCCCTAGGTTGCTTTGCATAATTAGCCCCACCCCTGCAGTGCCAATAAAAATTAGAATTAAATAAAAAGTGTTTTATCTCTGGAATGGTATGGCGCATTTAAATAAAATAAAAAACACAAAAGTTAGGGAAGAGCGGGAATAGGATTAAAAAGCCGTTGTCAGCAATTAAGGTTTTTTTTTTTTTAGGCCTTAATTTAAGAACAGTCTTAGCCAAGTTGTTGCAATGTAAAGTTTATTTCGGAATACAAATCATTACAAAGAGACTCTGCGCGGGAACTAGGATTAACGAATGAGACAAATATACAAAAATGGCGACGGGGAGGGAGGAGTACACGCACGTACCCATCGCTTTTCTGTGAATGTAGTTGCATTGCTGTCTAAAACACAACAAATTTCTGCTCCATTCGCTGCCGAATCCACGAAAATCCAAAAACATTACAATTAAATTAACTCGCTAAAGAACAAAAAAACAAAAAAGCCTTAAGTGAGAGTGGGGGGAGTTCAGCGCCACCTCCGATTGTCTGTGCATAAAAAGCTACAAAACTCTGTAAAAACTTTGCTCAGGCCGAGATCCGTTACTCCAGTCACATCCAAAGCTGCATTCTGTATTCAGCTGCCTGGAATTAATGTCGCACTCCGCTCACATCCAGAGCTGCATTGACTAATCCTGGGTACCCATCCGATGCTACCGTCACATCGAGGGAGGGTCCACTCGTCCCAAGCTCTCCGCTGCAGTGCACTGTGGGAGATTTAGACCTATCCCAACCCCAAAACTACACATCCCACAATGCAGTGCACAGGATTCCTCAGGGGCGTGTCTGTAGGCTGATATGCATAAATACCTGAGGAGCACCGCCCCCGCGGTACCGATACAAAAAAGTTTGGATTTTCTCTGGAACGGAATGGCGGATTTAGGGGAGGAGCAGGAATAGGAACAGATTGCGTTTTAGAGCACGTGCCAAGGCAGCCGCTGCTAAATTAATTACGAGTGCAGCTCTGGAGGTGACTGGAGTATAAAAAAAACGCAGCAACTCAGTCCGAGATTAGTTTCTCCAATATTTACACATAAAACCTAGTGGGAAAAAAATCAAGATAATTGGCGCAGACTGTAAAAGCGAGAGCGGGAAAGGGGGGAGGCTGGAGAATTTAGGAAATAAATATTTTGTTTTAACTCTTCATCTCCCACCTCAAACCGTAACTTCTCATTGGAATGTATTTTTTTTTGTTTTTTGACGCCCCCGGATCCAATATTGATCGACTAAATCCAGCCGTCCGATCCGATCCATGGATTATCAGGTATCAAGGTGAGCAATAGCTACATACAACATGGACGACCGGCCTACGCCGCGATTGTCGCACGCGGGAGGAGGGGTGTGGAGGGCGTATACCGTATATACGCAGCGGGCGCATCCCGCCGTATACCTGAGCAGCCTTGGTCTGTACAACCTATGGTAATCCCCTAATCTAACAAAAAAAAAAAAAACACACTTACCCACATATACACACAGGTCCGGTAATCCGGCATCCAATAATCCGGATTAGACTATAACAGAACGCGGCATTGGTCTAATCTACAGATATCGATAATCCGGCACCTCCACCGTGTGCACAATTCCTTTAATCCGGCATGCCAGACACAGATTACTTAGTGTTTTCTCTGACCTCATGGATACTTTCTATTTAATTCTGATAATCCAGAATCCTAATCTCTGCCGGATTAAAGGAATGTTTTATTTAAATTTCTCGATTACATTTACGTCGGTCGTCTTCTATATCCGGAGACTCGGACCGCGCCATCTTCTTTGGAAAAGTCTTAAAGGGGAAGTGACTCCCCAAAAAATTACAGACCGCAACACGACGGCCGCTCAGTCCGAAGCGTCCACCATATTATTACAGAAGCTAAAAGTAAGAGCGCAGACATTCCCACAATGCACTGCAGCTGATTATGTAAAGGCACAATTAATCTTTATGTGTTTCCCTTCCTGCCAATCAGGGACCACGAGGAGCCGTCCATGTCCTTCACCTCCGAGGAGCGGGCGCAGCACACGGGTCCCTGCAGACGCGGCAAAAGTGACTTCTAGGTGAGGAGGGCGAGGGTTATGATCCATAACGATCCTGAAAAAGACAAAACCCACAGCAGAATAGTGAGTGCAGCTCCGGAGTATAATGTAATGTATGTACACAGGGACTGCACCAGCAGAATAGTGAGTGCAGCTCTGGAGTATAATACAGGAGGTGACTCAGGATCAGTAATGTAATGTCTGTACACAGTGACTGCACCAGCAGAATAGTGAGTGCAGCTCTGGAGTATAATACAGGAGGTAAGGCTACTTTCACACATCCGGTTTGAGCCCTGCGGCTCAATCCGGCTGTGAAAACTATGCAACGGATGCGGTGAAAACACCGCATCCTTTGCATCAGTTTTTACATGCGGCCGGTCCGGTTTTTTCCGGTTGCGGCATGCTACTGAGCATGCGCAG
Organism: Anomaloglossus baeobatrachus; assembly: GCF_048569485.1. Classification (NCBI taxonomy): domain Eukaryota; kingdom Metazoa; phylum Chordata; class Amphibia; order Anura; family Aromobatidae; genus Anomaloglossus; species Anomaloglossus baeobatrachus. The sequence continues at coordinate 12,613,126 of NC_134356.1, read as the reverse complement.
TGGAAAATACCGCATGCGGCGACCGGATGCGGTTTTTTCCGCATCGCGCCGCATCCGGCCTCCATAGGGATGCATTGAAAAATGCGCCGCAGCGGCCGGATGCGGCGCGATGCGGTGTTTTTTGCCGGAGCAAAAAACGTTGCAGGGTACGTTCGATCCGGCCGCCGCATCGGCTAAATCTGCCGCATGCGGCAAAAACCGGACCGAACGCAAGCCCCTGCGGCACAATACGGCACTAATGTAAGTCAATGCAATAAAAACCGCAATCGGCGTTACAAAAGCCGGTTGCGGTTTTTATGCACAACGCCGTATTGTGCCGCAGAGCACAAATCCGGATGTGTGAAAGTACCCTAACTCAGGATCAGTAATGTAATGTCTGTACACAGTGACTGCACCAGCAGAATAGTGAGTGCAGCTCTGGAGTATAATACAGGATGTAACTCAGGGTCAGTAATGTAATGTCTGTACACAGTGACTGCACCAGCAGAATAGTGAGTGCAGCTCTGGAGTATAATACAGGAGGTAACTCAGGATCAGTAATGTAATGTATGTACACAGTGACTGCACCAGCAGAATAGTGAGTGCAGCTCTGGAGTATAATACAGGATGTAACTCAGGATCAGTAATGTAATGTATGTACACAGTGACTGCACCAGCAGAATAGTGAGTGCAGCTCTGAAGTATAATACAGGATGTAATATTCCCGTCAGGCTGACAACACTTGCCTGAATAGTTGTCATGACCCCGTTGGCCAGTACAGAGAGTCTCCCGGCCACAGACTTCACCCCTTGCTTGAAGTTGGCCATGTCGGGGGCTGACGGCATGACATTGGACAGACTGTAATTTGCTGTGAAAACCAATGAAAATGGGTTAATAAAAAGTCACATTATTACACGCAGCAGCAGCTCCACTAGTGACAGAGCGCCCCCGTACGACTCTTCTCCAAGGAGCCATATCGGGTTTCCATAAATGAGGGGATTCGGTGACGTGACCACCCCCGTTATCCTCTACAGAGCGGGACACATCGGTACCTGACTGCTGCTTCTTGTGCTCATCAAACAGATCTGCAGAGCTGATGGACGCATTGCCCGAGAGCCTCTCCAGCCGGGACCGGGCTTCATACTGTACAAGGAAAGGACGGAGGTGAATACAGGTAGAGAGAGGACGCCCTGTACATAGAGATACACAAGATCCTGTCTGCAGTCACCACTAGGGGGAGCTCCCTGTATACAGAGATACATGATAAGATCCTGTCTGCAGCCACCACTAGGGGGAGCTCCCTGTATACAGAGATACATGACAAGATCCTGTCTGCAGCCACCACTAGGGGGAGCTCCCTGTATACAGAGATACATGATAAGATCCTGTCTGCAGCCACCACTAGGGGGAGCTCCCTGTATACAGAGATACATGATATGATCCTGTCTGCAGCCACCACTAGGGGGAGCTCCCTGTATACAGAGATACATGATAAGATCCTGTCTGCAGCCACCACTAGAGGGAGCTCCCTGTATACAGAGATACATAAGATCCTGTCTGCAGTCACCACTAGGGGGAGCTCCCTGTATACAGAGATACATGATAAGATCCTGTCTGCAGCCACCACTAGAGGGAGCTCCCTGTATACAGAGATACATAAGATCCTGTCTGCAGCCACCACTAGGGGGAGCTCCCTGTATACAGAGATACATGATAAGATCCTGTCTGCAGCCACCACTAGGGGGAGCTCCCTGTATACAGAGATACATGATAAGATCCTGTCTGCAGCCACCACTAGGGGGAGCTCCCTGTATACAGAGATACATGATAAGATCCTGTCTGCAGCCACCACTAGGGGGAGCTCCCTGTATACAGAGATACATAAGATCCTGTCTGCAGCCACCACTAGGGGGAGCTCCCTGTATACAGAGATACATGATAAGATCCTGTCTGCAGCCACCACTAGGGGGAGCTCCCTGTATACAGAGATACATGATAAGATCCTGTCTGCAGCCTCCACTAGGGGGAGCTCCCTGTATACAGAGATACATGATAAGATCCTGTCTGCAGCCACCACTAGAGGGAGCTCCCTGTATACAGAGATACATAAGATCCTGTCTGCAGTCACCACTAGGGGGAGCTCCCTGTATACAGAGATACATGATAAGATCCTGTCTGCAGCCACCACTAGGGGGAGCTCCCTGTATACAGAGATACATGATAAGATCCTGTCTGCAGCCACCACTAGGGGGAGCTCCCTGTATACAGAGATACATGATAAGATCCTGTCTGCAGCCACCACTAGGGGGAGCTCCCTGTATACAGAGATACATGATAAGATCCTGTCTGCAGCCACCACTAGGGGGAGCTCCCTGTATACAGAGATACATGATAAGATCCTGTCTGCAGCCACCACTAGAGGGAGCTCCCTGTATACAGAGATACATAAGATCCTGTCTGCAGCCACCACTAGGGGGAGCTCCCTGTATACAGAGATACATGATAAGATCCTGTCTGCAGCCACCACTAGGGGGAGCTCCCTGTATACAGAGATACATGATAAGATCCTGTCTGCAGCCACCACTAGAGGGAGCTCCCTGTATACAGAGATACATAAGATCCTGTCTGCAGCCACCACTAGGGGGAGCTCCCTGTATACAGAGATACATGATAAGATCCTGTCTGCAGCCTCCACTAGGGGGAGCTCCCTGTATACAGAGATACATGATAAGATCCTGTCTGCAGCCACCACTAGGGGGAGCTCCCTGTATACAGAGATACATGATAAGATCCTGTCTGCAGCCACCACTAGGGGGAGCTCCCTGTATACAGAGATACATGATAAGATCCTGTCTGCAGCCACCACTAGGGGGAGCTCCCTGTATACAGAGATACATGATAAGATCCTGTCTGCAGCCACCACTAGGGGGAGCTCCCTGTATACAGAGATACATGATAACATCCTGTCTGCAGCCACCACTAGGGGGCGCTCCCTGTATACAGAGATACATGATAACATCCTGTCTGCAGCCACCACTAGGGGGAGCTCCCTGTATACAGAGATACATGATAACATCCTGTCTGCAGCCACCACTAGGGGGATCTCCCTGTATACAGAGATACATGATAAGATCCTGTCTGCAGTCACCACTAGGGGGAGCTCCCTGTATACAGAGATACATGATAAGAGCCTGTCTGCAGCCACCACTAGGGGGAGCTCCCTGTATACAGAGATACATGATAAGATCCTGTCTGCAGTCACCACTAGGGGGAGCTCCCTGTATACAGAGATACATGATAAGAGCCTGTCTGCAGCCACCACTAGGGGGAGCTCCCTGTATACAGAGATACATGATAAAATCCTGTCTGCAGTCACCACTAGGGGGAGCTCCCTGTATACAGAGATACATGATAAGATCCTGTCTGCAGCCACCACTAGGGGGAGTTACCTGTATACAGAGATACATGATAAAATCCTGTCTGCAGTCACCACTAGGGGGAGCTCCCTGTATACAGAGATACATGATAAGATCCTGTCTGCAGCCACCACTAGAGGGAGCTCCCTGTATACAGAGATACATGATAAGATCCTGTCTGCAGTCACCACTAGGGGGAGCTCCCTGTATACAGAGATACATGATAAGATCCTGTCTGCAGTCACCACTAGGGGGAGCTCCCTGTATACAGAGATACATGATAAGATCCTGTCTGCAGCCACCACTAGGGGGAGCTCCCTGTATACAGAGATACATGATAAGATCCTGTCTGCAGCCACCACTAGGGGGAGCTCCCTGTATACAGAGATACATGATAAGATCCTGTCTGCAGCCACCACTAGGGGGAGCTCCCTGTATACAGAGATACATGATAAGATCCTGTCTGCAGCCACCACTAGGGGGCGCTCCTTGTATACAGAGATACATGATAAGATCCTGTCTGCAGCCACCACTAGGGGGAGCTCCCTGTATACAGAGATGCATGATAAGATCCTGTCTGCAGCCACCACTAGGGGGCGCTCCTTGTATACAGAGATACATGATAAGATCCTGTCTGCAGCCACCACTAGGGGGAGCTCCCTGTATACAGAGATACATGATAAGATCCTGTCTGCAGCCACCACTAGGGGGCGCTCCCTGTATACAGAGATACATGATAAGATCCTGTCTGCAGCCACCACTAGGGGGCGCTCCTTGTATACAGAGATACATGATAAGATCCTGTCTGCAGCCACCACTAGGGGGAGCTCCCTGTATACAGAGATACATGATAAGATCCTGTCTGCAGCCACCACTAGGGGGAGCTCCCTGTATACAGAGATACATGATAAGATCCTGTCTGCAGCCACCACTAGGGGGAGCTCCCTGTATACAGAGATACATGATAAGATCCTGTCTGCAGCCACCACTAGGGGGCGCTCCTTGTATACAGAGATACATGATAAGATCCTGTCTGCAGCCACCACTAGGGGGCGCTCCTTGTATATCGTCCGTATACTCACGTCTGCGCTGTCCTGTTTCCCGAAGAACATGTCGGAGGAGATGGCTTTTGCGTTGCCGAATTTCTTCTGGGCATCGTCTGATACCGGGGCGGGATCCAGGTCGGGTTTGCGGCGAGTCGCTGGTCTGAACATGGAGGGGGGGGGAAAAAAAAAAAATTCTTAAAAAAAAAAACTGTAGGTGACATCTCGTATATTGCAGACGGGTCCAATTCCTGAAGCCCCCAAACTAAACGGGGACACATCGGTGCTGGCCGCAGCGTCACGGCCTCTCCTCCAGGCACAGCGCCGTACACACAGGTGTGGCTGTGCCCGGTACTGCAGCTCAACCCCAACCATGTTATTGACTCCAATCGCATCCAGAGCTGTATTCCTAATTCTTCTGGCTGTGATTGGACGGTGGCAGTGAAGGATGGGCGTGTTGCGTCCGTACCGCTCGTCGTAGCTGCTGGTCTTGGAGCTGAGGGACGTGTCGTAGTCGTTACTGGATGTCTCCTTCTTCCAGAAATCGTCGGACCGCTCGTCCCAGCTCAGGAATGAGCTGCTGCTGCTGCTGACCGGCTCGGGGGGGTCCTCACGATATCTGCAAGGGGGAAAGTGAAGAATTACTAACACCAGTCGCAGCGTCCACGGCCGGGGTCAGAGCGGCTCCGATGCCGGTCAGTCCAGTGCTGGCGATCTGATGGCCGCAGCTTCGGAGCCCGTGTGGTCACCCCGGGGGGCAGCATGGTGGGGGTGAAGACCCCGTGATCTCTGTTCAGGGGCGATTCGGTCTATAGATGTCAGCTCTGCTATGGTAATGCTGCCACACGACATGTCCGGCACCACTAATATCTCACCGGGACCGCGAGCTGCTGCCGCCACCGCTGAAGAAGAAGTCGTCCTGGTCCTCCTCCTGATAGACCTTCTTGGGTTTGGCGGCCCTCGGGGCCTCCTGCTCGATGGTCTGCATCTCCGAGAGGACAGAATGGGAGATCCCACTGCGGACAGAGGCGGAAGGGTCTATGGGGTCAGACGTAGGTACAGCGCCCCCTATATCACCCATCCCCCCACCAAAAAAAATATATACACCCCTGTTAACACATGGTGGGGCAGGGCTGAGAGAAAAGTGACCAGGTGAGATGTAAGGGAGAAGGGACCGCCATGGGGGCCACAAATAGGCCTATTATATATGCGTGTGTGTGTGTATATATATATCCCCATCTCCCTCTCGTCCTCCCTCCCCCTCTCCCCCACTCTCGATATCTCCCCCCTATATATCTCTCTCTAGAGATATAGATATATATATTATACATATACATACACATACACATGATTGGGGTCAGCCGAGTCCTCGCTGAGCCGGAGACGCTCTACTAAATACATAGACCCTAAATTGCAGATTTTACCTCCGATTTCCAAACCCCATCCCGAGCCGCTCGGCCTCCGCCTTCTTCTTTGCAGGAAGATTCTTCAGCTTCTCGTCATCTCTCTGCTTCTGAATTTCCAGATCCTTGTACGCGAGACGCAAGGAGGAGACGCTGGGATAAGAGGCAGGAAGGAAAGTTATGGAAGGCGCAGGTGCACATACCCTGTATAATACTCCAGAGCTGCACTCACTATTCTGCTGGTGCAGTCACTGTGTACATACATTACATTACTGATCCTGAGTTACCTCCTGTATTATACTCCAGAGCTGCACTCACTATTCTGCTGGTGCAGTCACTGTGTACATACAATACATTACTGATCCTGAGTTACCTCCTGTATTATACTCCAGAGCTGCACTCACTATTCTGCTGGTGCAGTCACTGTGTACATACATTACATTACTGATCCTGAGTTACCTCCTGTATTATACTCCAGAGCTGCACTCACTATTCTGCTGGTGCAGTCACTGTGTACATACATTACTGATCCTGAGTTACCTCCTGTATTATACTCCAGAGCTGCACTCACTATTCTGCTGGTGCAGTCACTGTGCACATACAATACATTACTGATCCTGAGTTACCTCCTGTATTATACTTCAGAGCTGCACTCACTATTCTGCTGGTGCAGTCACTTGTGTACATACAATACATTACTGATCCTGAGTTACCTCCTGTATTATACTTCAGAGCTGCACTCACTATTCTGCTGGTGCAGTCACTTGTGTACATACAATACATTACTGATCCTGAGTTACCTCCTGTATTATACTCCAGAGCTGCACTCACTATTCTGCTGCTGCAGTCACTGTGTACATACAATACATTACTGATCCTGAGTTACCTCCTGTATTATACTCCAGAGCTGCACTCACTATTCTGCTGGTGCAGTCACTGTGTACATACATTACATTACTGATCCTGAGTTACCTCCTGTATTATACTCCAGAGCTGCACTCACTATTCTGCTGGTGCAGTCACTGTGTACATACATTACATTACTGATCCTGAGTTACCTCCTGTATTATACTCCAGAGCTGCACTCACTATTCTGCTGGTGCAGTCCCTGTGTACATACATTACTGAACCTGAGTTACCTCCTGTATTATACTCCACAGCTGCACTCACTATTCTGCTGGTGCAGTCACTGTGTACATACATTACTGATCCTGTATTATACTCCAGAGCTGCACTCACTATTCTGCTGGTGCAGTCACTGTGTACATACATTACTGATCCTGTATTATACTCCAGAGCTGCAGTCACTATTCTGCAGGCTTTGTGGCTGTACTCACATGGTCTCCTCGGGTTTCTTGCTCACGCTGGTCCTCTCCTGCTCCTTGATCTTGTCTACGGCCTGTGCTTGCCTCTCGATCTCGCTGAAGCTCTTGCCGCTCACTTTCTGGGCCCCCAGACCGGCCTTCTTGGCCCCGAGCTGCAAAGTAAAGAGGCGTTACAAGACGAGCGGACACCGTCCCTTTTAGCAGCCCAAACAGCTATGGAGATACTGTTCTTATCCATTTATCAATGTCCAATTCCAGCTTTTTGAACCAGAGCTGCGCTCACAATTCTGCAAACTTCAGAAATTAAATCTCCCAGCATGCTCTGCTTTGTCTAGTAATCGATAAATGTATACCTGCCACGGTGCAGTCACCTAATGTTGTGAAAACTAAGTGCACTATGGGAGCTCAGCATGCTGCGTGCAACTAGCAGAATCATGAATGCAGCTCTGAAGTACAATACAGTATAATGAAGTAATTAGGTAATGGCCCCCAGACAGCCTCTTACCCCTTTTTTTGCTGGTGCCGGCTTCTTCTTGATCAGTGAACTGACGTCTGTGGGTAAAAGCAGAGATTATAAAGCTGCAGAGACCCTGGGGGGGACGGGGGGGGGGGGGGAGCGGCCGCCATCAGTCTGCGCCTCGGCAAGCGGGAATTACACAGGGGGTCATTCATTTCTCAAGGAATTAGCCAAAGAAAGTGCACAAAGATGTGGGAGTGTCTAGGGCCGGTGCGGGGTGCGGAAAACTGAGGGTGACGCTGCGGCCCCGGACTGCACCACCGGCTCACAGCGCGTGCTGCAACAGCGACACCTGGTGGTGACACAAGGGAAGTGCAGCCACAGAGCAAAACTGCAGCAGCTCTTCACAGCAAGTGCGGGGCGGTGCGACTGCGAGGAAACGTCCGGACGATGCGGAGGCCTCGATATAAGGCCATTAATGACCCTGTAGAATGGAAGAGTGATGTGCCCCAGAGCAGCGCTCACACTAACAGTCCTTTAATCCCGACATCAATGGGCGCCGGATTATCAGACAGTCCTAGAAAAATGTATATATTTGTACGGTCACCGCGACCTCTGCTGCCGTCAATTTGGGTCTGGATTATCAGACTTTCTAGTCCATTGGACGCCGGATTAAAGGAATTTCACAATTAAGTGTAAGAAGTGACTGAGACGCAGAGAGCTGCAACAGAGCACCAAAGCGTAGCGGAGGATTGTACGGAGGTGCGGGGGGCAGAGCACAGACCACCAGGAGGAGGGGGAGGAGGCGGCTGAAGCTGCAGGTACCAGGAGGGGAATCACCTTTGTTAGGTGCAGCGCTTCCTACAGACACTGAACCGGCTGCGACATGGAAGAGAAAAAACAGACAGGTTTACATGAGCGCGGCGTGACCCCACGGGGGCGGCGCAGGCTCGGAGATGGGGGGGGGTCTGTCCTACACCCCACGGGGGCGGCGCAGGCTCGGAGATGGGGGTCTGTCCTACACCACACGGGGGCGGCGCAGGCTCGGAGATGGGGGGGGTCTGTCCTACACCCCACGGGGGCGGCGCAGGCTCGGAGATGGGGGGGGTCTGTCCTACACCCCACGGGGGCGGCGCAGGCTCAGAGATGGGGGTCTGTCCTACACCCCACGGGGGCGGCGCAGGCTCGGAGATGGGGGTCTGTCCTACACCACATGGGGGCGGTGCAGGCTCGGAGATGGGGGTCTGTCCTACACCACAAAGGGGCGGCGCAGGCTCGGAGATGGGGGTCTGTCCTACACCCCACGGGGGCGGCGCAGGCTCGGAGATGGGGGGCGTCTGTCCTACACCCCACGGGGGCGGCGCAGGCTCGGAGATGGGGGGGGGGGGGTCTGTCCTACACCCCACGGGGGCGGCGCAGGCTCGGAGATGGGGGTCTGCCCTACACCACAAGGGGGCGGCGCAGGCTCGGAGATGGGGGTCTGCCCTACACCACAAGGGGGCGGCGCAGGCTCGGAGATGGGGGGGGGTCTGTCCTACACCACACGGGGCAGCGCAGGCTCGGAGATGGGGGTCTGTCCTACACCCCACGGGGGCGGCGCAGGCTCGGAGATGGGGGGGGTCTGTCCTACACCACAAGTATGGGCGACAGCCGTGCCAGGGGCGTCTGATTTCCTAGATTACGGATAGGAGACTGTTCATATCTGCAGCCAGGAGAGAATGCTCTGCGCCGTGCCCAAAGGGTCTGCCGGCGTCACCTCCCGCCATGATGCATCTAGCTATTGCCCCCCATCCTTATTATACAGGACATCGGGCGTGAGGAGGGTCGCGGGGGTGCGGTGTTACCTAGTGCGGCCTTGGGGGACATGCTGAGACAGTCCACGCTCGGCCCGGATTCTGGATCACCTGAAACTGAAGACAACAATCATCCATTACTGCGGCGCCCGAGCCCTCGTCTCTGCTCCGTCACTGCCGTATTGTAGGTAATGCTGGATTTACCCCTTCTACCCAATAACCCGTCCCATCGGAAGGGAGGGGGTCGGTCTCCCCCATCTTTCTTTTACCGTGCTGCTCTGTACCGTCCCACGACCACAGCACAGCGGAGATTAACTTTGCTGCGGTTATAGAAGGTTACGGCCGATCTCAGGTGCCGTTGTGCGTTGCTCTTTTAGAACCGTTTGAGAGCTGCCGTCAGAGACGGACCGCGGAATCTAGACGGTTATATTGGCAGCCGCAGCTCCCGGCGCGGCAGGCACAGAGGCGCAGCTCCCAACGCGGCAGGCACAGAGGCGCAGCTCCCGGCGCGGCAGGCACAGAGGCGCAGCTCCCGGCGCGGCAGGCACAGAGGCGCAGCTCCCTGTATCGGGAGGATCATACTATAGGATCTGACCTATCTTACGGCCACGACGAGCACCGGTCGGCCACGACGATCAGCGGTCGGCCACGACGAGCACCGGTCGGCCACATAACAGTCAGGTCTGGCCCTGTTTCCCGGCTGATGTAACCTGCACATTGCTGCCAGCGCTGCCCCCGATTACGAGAACTTTGTAGCCAACCATAACTTTGATCACATTAACGCTGCGGCCATCTGACCGACCCCAGACGCGGCTATGAGGGGCTCTCACCAGCGCTCAGTCTAGGTCCCCGCGGTCACTGAGACCTGAAGGGTTAAACAGCCGGGATCGAGGACACCCCCATTAATGGGTCACATTTGAGGGCAGGATTTACACTTTTCACAGCGGTTACAAAGGACTGCCGGTTACCTTCTTTGCCGTCAGGGACAGGCTGCAGCGCGCTCGGGGTTAACAGCTCCTCTGGAGTCGGGGGCTCTTCCCAGTCCGGATTGGTGACCTGCGGTGAGAATGGGAGGGTTACGGGTCGTCTGCGGGAAATCTGGCATGTGATGGGACAGACCGGGACCACAGCCGGGTGCACGCCGGGGAAAGGTCCTACAGAACCCGAGTTACCCTGCACATACCTCGACGTGAGAGGCGAAGAAGTCCTCCTCCTTCTCCTGGGGGGACAGCGGGGGGGCTCCGCAGCTGTCGATCCAGAGCTGCCAATCACAGAAGACGTATCAGATGGAGGCCATGATCCGGAGCGGGTGTGTGCCGCCCTCCGGTGGCAGTCGCGGGTATGACACTCACCTCGGTGCCGTGCTTCCGGGTGGCCTGCGTGGCGAGGGTCTTGATCTTCTCTCGGTACAGGCTGGAGGCCCGGCTGTTGTATTTGGCGTTGGTGTCGTTGGTGTTGCAGCCGTGCTGCCGGAAGAACACTGTCTGCAGGAAAGAAAACGCGTCCAATCAGCTACAGGCGAGGAAGACGTCGCCCCCCACTGACCACGGGACAAGAGTGGGTGCAGCGAGGGGCCCCCAACACACGGACCGGGACAGCAGAGGGGCCCCCAACACACGGACCGGGACAGCGGAGGGGCCCCCAACACACGGACCGGGACAGCGGAGGGGCCCCCAACACACGGACCGGGACAGCAGAGGGGCCCCCAACACACGGACCGGGACAGCAGAGGGGCCCCCAACACACGGACCGGGACAGCGGAGGGGCCCCCAACACACGGACCGGGACAGCGGAGGGGCTGGAGACAGTGGAGCCAATATCAAGGAATAGGACGAAGGAACAGAGAGCCAGCGGCTCCCTCCTCCACCACCACCACCGAGCCGGAGTGTCAGAGGAAGGAGGCGGCACATCAACTGCTGCGCTCCACAGCACAGCGCCGACCAGAGCAGCGCGTCAAGGCCAGGGGCTGGGGAGGGGGGTTGTTTTCTTTGGCAGTACTCATGGCAAACTGCGGGGAGACACCGTACTGTGTGAGGGGCTAGTAGGGGGATCTGTGCGGGGGGGGGCACCATACTGTGTGAGGGGATAGTAGGGGGATCTGTGCGGGGACACACCATACTGTGTGAGGGGAGAGGGGATCTGTGCGGGGACACACCATACTGTGTGAGGGGAGAGGGGAGCTGTGCGGGGACACACCATACTGTGTGAGGGGAGAGGGGAGCTGTGCGGGGACACACCATACTGTGTGAGGGGAGAGGGGAGCTGTGCGGGGACACACCATACTGTGTGAGGGGAGAGGGGAGCTGTGCGGGGACACACCATACTGTGTGAGGGGAGAGGGGAGCTGTGCGGGGACACACCATACTGTGTGAGGGGAGAGGGGAGCTGTGCGGGGACACACCATACTGTGTGAGGGGAGAGGGGAGCTGTGCGGGGACACACCATACTGTGTGAGGGGAGAGGGGAGCTGTGCGGGGACACACCATACTGTGTGAGGGGAGAGGGGAGCTGTGCGGGGACACACCATACTGTGTGAGGGGAGAGGGGAGCTGTGCGGGGACACACCATACTGTGTGAGGGGATAGTGAGGGGATAGTAGGGGGAGCACAATCTATTTTGGGTCTGGATCTCTAACGGGGGGAGGGGGGGGGTCAGTCTCTGCATTGTGGGTTCCGGACCCTTATAAAATGATCTCTGTGGGGGACTCACCGCATTTGTGTTCCCCCCGACCTGCATGCAGCGCAGCTGGAACCACGACCAGTTGGAGTCCAGTTCCGTGGATCTAGAAAACATCAATAAGTACAAGATCCAGAACCGTCCAGTGATCCAGGACAGCGGCCCCCCCCACCCCCGGCGAGGAGGAACAGCGCCTCCCACCCCCGGCGAGGAGGAACAGCGCCCCCCACCCCCGGCAAGGAGGAACAGCGCCCCCCACCCCCGGCGAGGAGGAACAGCGCCCCCCACCCCCGGCGAGGAGGAACAGCGGCCCCCCAGCGAGGACATTTATAGGGATAAAGGTAAAATACATCAGAGCGAGGGGCAACACAGGAGCAAATCCCCCCAGGATGCAGAGAGCGGCGACCGAGGACGACCCCTGCGAGAGCAAGAGCGGGAATATCTGATGGTGACCAGTCTGCTGTAGACTGGGAGAGCCGAGAAATCCAGTCTGACGCCTCCAGGAGCGATCCACCAGCGGCACAGACCACCGGGGCCGAAAATGGAGGACCCCAACGTCACCAACACTCAGCGAGCGCAGATTACCTGATAAAGCTGAGATGCACCCCGAGGGAGCGGTGCGTACCCGAGCAGTCAATGCACAGGAACACGCCATACGTGATACTCGCCCAGCTCGGGTTCTTGGCCCCACAGTCAAAGCAAACCTGAAATAGAAAGAAATATACGCATTATACTCCAGAGCTGCACTCACTATTCTGCTGGTGCAGTCACTGTGTACATACATTACATTACTGATCCTGAGTTACCTCCTGTATTATCCTCCAGAGCTGCACTCACTATTCTGCTGGTGCAGTCACTGTGTACATACATTACATTACTGATCCTGAGTTACCTCCTGTATTATACTCCAGAGCTGCACTCACTATTCTGGTGGTGCAGTCACTGTGTACATACATTACTGATCCCGAGTTACCTCCTGTATTATACTCCAGAGCTGCACTCACTATTCTGCTGGTGCAGTCACTGTGTACATACATTACTGATCCTGAGTTACCTCCTGTATTATACTCCAGAGCTGCACTCACTATTCTGCTGGTGCAGTCACTGTGCACATACATTACTGATCCTGAGATACCTCCTGTATTATACTCCAGAGCTGCACTCACTATTCTGCTGGTGCAGTCACTGTACAACAGTATACCACAAACGTGAGTACACCCCTCACGGTTTTTGTAAATATTTGATTCCATCCTTTCCTGGGACAGCGCTGCAGATCTGCCCCTGTGATACAATGTGCAGTGTCAGTGCGCAGCTTGTATACAATGTGCAGTGTCGGTGCGCAGCTTGTATGACAGTGCAGATAACTCATCACAGCCAGTAATGTCTAAACCGCTGGCAACAAAAATGAGTACACCCCTAAGTGAGAATGGCCAGATTGTGCCCTTGGTGTGAATATTTTGTGTGGCGCCATTATTTACCTCTCTTGGGTCTGGAGGTCACTGGATCTTCACAGGAGCCGCTGGATCCTCTTCATCCTCCATGACCACGTCCCGGAGCTGGTGGAGGCTACAGACCTTCCCTCCTCCACCTTATGTCTGAGGCTCCACAGATGATCCATAGGGTTTAGGTCTGGAGACGCTCGGCCAGTCCAGCACCTTCACCCTCAGTGTCTGTAGCGAGGCAGTGGGGGTCTTGGATGTGTTTGGGGTCGTTTTGTTGGAATATGAGGGGAGGGGATCCTGCTCTGCTTCAGTGTCACAGGACATGTCGGCATTCATGATTCCCTCAATGATCTGTAGCTCTCACAGCCAGCAGCACTCATACCCCAAACCATGACCTTCCACCACCATGCCTGACTGTAGGCAAGTCACATTTGTCTTTTACCTCACCGGGATCCGTCGCACACGCTGCCACCCTCTGCACCATATTTATCTTGTCTCAGAGCACAGGACAGTTCCAGGAATCCACGTCCTTACTCTGTCTTCAGTAAACTGAAGTTGTCTTGTGCTTCATCTTTGGAAGAGGCTTCCTTCTGGGATGACAGCCATGCAGAGCAGTGTGATGCACTGTGCAACATATGATCTGAGCACTGACAGACGGACCCCCACCCCTGTAACCTCTGCAGCAATGCTGGCAGACCTCTGGATATGATGCGGAGCTTGTGCACTCTGCTTCTGTGGTCGGCCATGGCTCTGCCTGTTCTGAGTGGATCCTGTCTGGTTATACCTCTGTATGGTCTTGGCCGCCGGGCTGCCGCTCAGTGTCAGGGGGGCGGGAATCTTCTTATAGCCTCGGCCATCTTTATGTAGAGCAAAGATTCTATTTTTCAGCTCCTCAGAGATTTCTTTGCCATGAGGAGCCGCTGCCCCTCCAGTGACCAGAGAGAGTGCGCGAGCGATAACACCGAATGTAACACCCCGGCTCCTCCAGTCACATCGGAGACCTCGTAACACTAAGGAGTCACATGACACCGGGGAGGGAGAATAGCTAATTGGGCCACTCACTTAGGGGGTGTACTCACTTTTGTTTAGACATTATTGACTGTGTCCTGAGTTATTTCCAGTTATACGAGCTGCGCACCGACACTGCACATTGTATCACTGGGGCAGATCTGCAGTGTTGTCCCATGAAAACATAATATTTACACAAGTGTGAGGGGTGTACTCATTTTTGTGATACACTGTACATTACATTACTGATCCTGAGTTTCCTCCTGTATTATCCCCCAGAGCTGCGCTCCTGTACACAGATCTCCTCAGACAGGGCAGTGATGACTCATGTTCCTATAATCCGCTGTTGTGTCTGGATTACTGGACTCTGCTCCGTGGCTCGGGGCCAGGGACCTTTGTCCGCTCCGTGGAGCTCGCTGTCGTCACCTCTGCCCCGTACACTGCACCAGACCCTCAGCTGCGAGAGGATGCAGGTCTGGACAGGATAGAGAGATATTCCACGGTCGTCGGGCCCTTCCCCCGTAGCACGCGCCGGTCGTCGGGCCCTCCCCCCGTAGCACGCGCCGGTCGTCGGGCCCTCCCCCCGTAGCCCGCGCCGGTCGTCGGTCCCTCCCTCGTAGCACGCGCCGGTCGTCGGGCCCTCCCTCGTAGGACGCGCCGGTCGTCGGGCCCTCCCTCGTAGGACGCGCCGGTCGTCGGGCCCTCCCCCCGTAGCCCGCGCCGGTCGTCGGGCCCTCCCCCCGTAGCCCGCGCCGGTCGTCGGGCCCTCCCCCCGTAGCACGCGCCGGTCGTCGGGCCCTCCCCCCGTAGCACGCGCCGGTCGTCGGGCCCTCCCCCCGTAGCACGCGCCGGTCGTCGGTCCCTCCCTCGTAGCACGCGCCGGTCGTCGGGCCCTCCCTCGTAGGACGCGCCGGTCGTCGGGCCCTCCCTCGTAGCACGCGCCGGTCGTCGGGCCCTCCCCCCGTAGTACGCGCCGGTCGTCGGGCTCTTCCCCCGTAGTACGCGCCGGTCGTCGGGCTCTTCCCCCGTAGTACGCGCCGGTCGTCGGGCCCTCCCTCGTAGCACGCGTCGGTCGTCGGGCCCTCCCTCGTAGTACGCGCCGGTCGTCGGGCTCTTCCCCCGTAGTACGCGCCGGTCGTCGGGCTCTTCCCCCGTAGTACGCGCCGGTCGTCGGTCCCTCCCTCGTAGCACGCGCCGGTCGTCGGGCTCTTCCCCCGTAGTACGCGCCGGTCGTCGGGCTCTTCCCCCGTAGCACGCGCCGGTCGTCGGGCCCTCCCTCGTAGTACGTTGTCGGATCTCATTGTAGTTTTGGGGTCGCAGTTGTCATGACAGTTGTCAGCTCCGCCCACACTCGGGTGTCAGCGCTCGGACACCGCTCCCGGTTTCCTGTCACTCGCTGGGCAGTTGTCGCCGGTGTCGCCGCCGCCCCGGGGGTCTCCAGATGTTCCGCTCCGGGGTCCGCACTCACCTTATTAGTGGGCACCGAGCGCAGCCGCTTGAATATAGCAGCAATGTCCTGCTTGTGCGGCTCCGCCATCACTCCGGGAACTTCCGACACAATCACCGGCGCCGCAGACACAGGAGAGCCACGTCAGCCACGTCAGACACGCCGCGACGTCACCGGACGCAACCCCGCCCCCACCCGACGTCACTGGCGGAGGACACGCCCCGCCCGACAGGGCACAGCCACGCCCCTATCACACGGCACAGCTACGCCCACAACAAACCAGAAAGCTCCGCCCCTCCAAATGCACTGACGTCACTGAGAAAGAAACCACAACAGAGGACACTGATCTAATAACGCACAGTACCACAATAACAGTACCACACATACACCGCCCGAATACTGTGTAATACACCGCCCGAATACTGTGTAATACACCGCCCGAATACTGTGTAATACACCGCCCGAATACTGTGTAATACACCGCCCGAATACTGTGTAATACACCGCCCGAATACTGTGTAATGCACCGCCCGAATACTGTGTAATGCACCGCCCGAATACTGTGTAATACACCGCCCGAATACTGTGTAATACACCGCCCGAATACTGTGTAATACACCGCCCGAATACTGTGTAATACACCGCCCGAATACTGTGTAATACACCGCCCGAATACTGTGTAATACACCGCCCGAATACTGTGTAATACACCGCCCTAATAACAGTACCACACAGAGCCCGAATACTGTGTAATACACCGCCCGAATACTGTGTAATACACCGCCCGAATACTGTGTAATACACCGCCCGAATACTGTGTAATACACCGCCCGAATACTGTGTAATACACCGCCCTAATAACAGTACCACACAGAGCCCGAATACTGTGTAATACACCGCCCTAATAACAGTACCACACAGAGCCCGATTACTGTGTAATACACCGCCCTAATAACAGTACCACACAGAGCCCGATTACTGTGTAATACACCGCCCGAATACTGTGTAATACACCGCCCTAATAACAGTACCACACAGAGCCCGAATACTGTGTAATACACCGCCCGAATACTGTGTAATACACCGCCCGAATACTGTGTAATACACCGCCCGAATACTGTGTAATACACCGCCCGAATACTGTGTAATACACCGCCCTAATAACAGTACCACACAGAGCCCGAATACTGTGTAATACACCGCCCTAATAACAGTACCACACAGAGCCCGATTACTGTGTAATACACCGCCCTAATAACAGTACCACACAGAGCCCGATTACTGTGTAATACACCGCCCTAATAACAGTACCACACAGAGCCCGATTACTGTGTAATACACCGCCCTAATAACAGTACCACACAGAGCCCGATCACTGTGTAATACACTCCCCTAATAACAGTACCACACACCGCCCGATCACTGTGTAATACACCGCCCTAATAACAGTACCACACACCGCCCGATCACTGTGTAATACACCGCCCTAATAACAGTACCACACAGAGCCCGATCACTGTGTAATACACCGCCCTAATAACAGTACCACACACCGCCCGATCACTGTGTAATACACCGCCCTAATAACAGTACCACACACCGCCCGATCACTGTGTAATACACCGCCCTAATAACAGTACCACACAGAGCCCGATTACTGTGTAATAGACCGCCCTAATAACAGTACCACACAGAGCCCGATCACTGTGTAATAGACCGCCCTAATAACAGTACCACACAGAGCCCGATTACTGTGTAATACACCGCCCTAATAACAGTACCACACAGAGCCCGATCACTGTGTAATAGACCGCCCTAATAACAGTACCACACAGAGCCCGATTACTGTGTAATAGACCGCCCGAATACTGTGTAATACACCGCCCGAATACTGTGTAATACACCGCCCTAATAACAGTACCACACACCGCCCTAATAACAGTACCACACACCGCCCTAATAACAGTACCACACACCGCTCTAATAACAGTACCACACAGAGCCCGAATACTGTGTAATACACCGCCCGAATACTGTGTAATACACCGCCCGAATACTGTGTAATACACCGCCCGAATACTGTGTAATACACCGCCCGAATACTGTGTAATACACCGCCCTAATAACAGTACCACACAGAGCCCGAATACTGTGTAATACACCGCCCTAATAACAGTACCACACAGAGCCCGATTACTGTGTAATACACCGCCCTAATAACAGTACCACACAGAGCCCGATTACTGTGTAATACACCGCCCTAATAACAGTACCACACAGAGCCCGATCACTGTGTAATACACTCCCCTAATAACAGTACCACACACCGCCCGATCACTGTGTAATACACCGCCCTAATAACAGTACCACACACCGCCCGATCACTGTGTAATACACCGCCCTAATAACAGTACCACACAGAGCCCGATCACTGTGTAATACACCGCCCTAATAACAGTACCACACACCGCCCGATCACTGTGTAATACACCGCCCTAATAACAGTACCACACACCGCCCGATCACTGTGTAATACACCGCCCTAATAACAGTACCACACAGAGCCCGATTACTGTGTAATAGACCGCCCTAATAACAGTACCACACAGAGCCCGATCACTGTGTAATAGACCGCCCTAATAACAGTACCACACAGAGCCCGATTACTGTGTAATACACCGCCCTAATAACAGTACCACACAGAGCCCGATCACTGTGTAATAGACCGCCCTAATAACAGTACCACACAGAGCCCGATTACTGTGTAATAGACCGCCCGAATACTGTGTAATACACCGCCCGAATACTGTGTAATACACCGCCCTAATAACAGTACCACACACCGCCCTAATAACAGTACCACACACCGCCCTAATAACAGTACCACACACCGCTCTAATAACAGTACCACACACCGCCCTAATACTGTGTAATACACCGCCCTAATAACAGTACCACACACCGCCCTAATAACAGTACCACACACCGCCCTAATAACAGTACCACACACCGCCCTAATAACAGTACCACACACCGCCCTAATAACAGTACCACACACCGCTCTAATAACAGTACCACACACCGCCCTAATACTGTGTAATACTCCCCCTAATAACAGTACCACACAGAGCCCGATCACTGTGTAATACACCCCCTAATAACAGTACCACACACCACCCTAATACTGTGTAATACACCCCCTAATAACAGTACCACACACCGCCCTAATACTGTGTAATACTCCCCCTAATAACAATACCACACAGAGCCCGATCACTGTGTAATACACCCCCTAATAACAGTACCACACACCGCCCGATCACTGTGTAATACACCGCCCTAATAACAGTACCACACACCACCCTAATACTGTGTAATACACCGCCCGAATACTGTGTAATCCACCGCCCGAATACTGTGTAATACACCGCCCTAATAACAGTACCATACACCGCCCGAATACTGTGTAATACACCGCCCTAATAACAGTACCACACAGAGCCCTAATAACAGTACCACACACCGCCCGATCACTGTGTAATACACCCCCCCTAATAACAGTACCCAGCAGAGCCCAATCGGTTCTGCTCCTGGGGCACCGCAGTGGCGTGGCCCAGTTCCGTAACCCCAACGGTGTCGTTTAGCAAAAAGGAAGGGGGCAGTGACTCAGGTTGGGGATCTGCAGGGGCAGTGATGCAGGTGGAGGGTCTGCGGGGGACTCATACTGAGGACGGAGGAGACGAGCGGTCACTGAATACTGAGGACGGAGGAGACAGGCGGTCACTGAATACTGAGGATGGAGGAGACGGGCGGTCACTGAATACTGAGGATGGAGGAGACGGGCGGTCACTGAATACTGAGGACGGTGGAGACAGGCGGTCACTAAATACTGAGGATGGAGGAGACGGACGGTCACTGAATACTGAGGATGGAGGAGACGGGAGGTGACTGAATACTGAGGACGGAGGAGACGAGCGGTCACTGAATGCTAAGGACGGAGGAGATAAGCGGTCACTGAATACTGAGGACGGAGGAGACGGGTGGTCACTGAATACTGAGGACGGAGGAGACGGGCGGTCACTGAATACTGAGGATGGAGGAGACGGGCGGTCACTGAATACTGAGGACGGAGGAGACGGGCGGTTACTGAATACTGAGGATGGAGGAGACGGGCGGTCACTGAATACTGAGGATGGAGGAGACGGGCGGTTACTGAATACTGAGGACGGAGGAGACGGGCGGTCACTGAATACTGAGGACGGAGGAGATAAGCGGTCACTGAATACTGAGGATGGGGGAGACGGGTGGTCACTGAATACTGAGGACGGAAGAGACGGGCGGTCACTGAATGCTAAGGACGGAGGAGATAAGCGGTCACTGAATACTGAGGACGGTGGAGACGGGTGGTCACTGAATACTGAGGACGGAGGAGACGGGCGGTCACTGAATACTGAGGATGGAGGAGATGGGCGGTCACTGAATACTGAGGATGGAGGAGACGAGTGGTCACTGAATACTGAGGACGGAGGAGACGGGCGGTCACTGAATACTGAGGACGGAGGAGACGGGCGGTGACTGAATGCTGAGGACGGAGGAGACGGGCGGTCACTGAATACTGAGGCCGAAGGAGACGGGCGGTCACTGAATACTGAGGATGGAGGAGATGGGCGGTTACTGAATACTGAGGATGGAGGAGACGAGTGGTCACTGAATACTGAGGACGGAGGAGACGGGCGGTCACTGAATACTGAGGACGGAGAAGACGGGCGGTCACTGAATACTGAGGATGGAGGAGACAGGGGTCACTGAATACTGAGGATGGAGGAGACAAGCGGTCACTGAATACTGAAGATGGAGGAGACAGGCGGTCACTGAATACTGAGGATGGAGGAGACAGGTGGTCACTGAATACTGAGGATGGTGGACACGGGCGGTCACTGAATACTGAGGACGGAGGAGACGGGCGGTGACTGAATACTGAGGACGGAGGAGACGAGCGGTCACTGAATACTGAGGCCGAAGGAGACGGGCGGTCACTGAATACTGAGGATGAAGGAGAAGGGCGGTCACTGAATACTGAGGACGGAGGAGACGGGCGGTGACTGAATACTGAGGACGGAGGAGACGGGCGGTCACTGAATACTGAGGATGGAGGAGATGGGCGGTCACTGAATACTGAGGATGGAGGAGACAGGCGGTCACTGAATACTGAGGACGGTGGAGACAGGCGGTCACTAAATACTGAGGATGGAGGAGACGGGCGGTCACTGAATACTGAGGATGGAGGAGACGGGCTGTCACTGAATACTGAGGACGGAGGAGACGAGCGGTCACTGAATGCTAAGGACGGAGGAGATAAGCGGTCACTGAATACTGAGGACGGTGGAGACGGGTGGTCACTGAATACTGAGGACGGAGGAGACGGGCGGTCACTGAATACTGAGGATGGAGGAGATGGGTGGTCACTGAATACTGAGGACGGAGGAGACGGGCGGTGACTGAATGCTGAGGACGGAGGAGACGGGCGGTCACTGAATACTGAGGCCGAAGGAGACGGGCGGTCACTGAATACTGAGGATGGAGGAGATGGGCGGTCACTGAATACTGAGGATGGAGGAGACGAGTGGTCACTGAATACTGAGGACGGAGGAGACGGGCGGTCACTGAATACTGAGGACGGAGGAGACGGGCGGTCACTGAATACTGAGGATGGAGGAGACAGGGGTCACTGAATACTGAGGATGGAGGAGACAAGCGGTCACTGAATACTGAGGATGGAGGAGACAGGCGGTCACTGAATACTGAGGATGGAGGAGACAGGTGGTCACTGAATACTGAGGATGGTGGAGACGGGTGGTCACTGAATACTGAGGAAGGAGGAGACGGATGGTCACTGAATACTGAGGATGGAGGAGACGGGCGGTCACTGAATACTGAGGATGGAGGAGACGGGCAGTCACTGAATACTGAGGATGGAGGAGACGGGCGGTCACTGAATACTGAGGATGGAGGAGAAGGGCAGTCACTGAATACTGAGGACGGAGGAGACGGGCGGTGACTGAATACTGAGGACGGAGGAGACAGGCGGTCACTGAATACTGAGGATGGAGGAGACAGGCGGTCACTGAATACTGAGGATGGTGGAGACAGGCGGTCACTAAATACTGAGGATGGAGGAGACGGGCGGTCACTGAATACTGAGGACGGAGGAGACGGGCTGTCACTGAATACTGAGGACGGAGGAGACGGGCGGTGACTGAATACTGAGGATGGTGGAGACAGGCGGTCACTAAATATTGAGGATGGAGGAGACGGGCGGTCACTGAATACTGAGGACGGAGGAGACGGGCTGTCACTGAATACTGAGGACGGAGGAGACGGGCGGTGACTGAATACTGAGGACGGAGGAGACGAGCGGTGACTGAATGCTGAGGACAGAGGAGACGGGCGGTCACTGAATGCTAAGGACGGAGGAGACGGGCGGTCACTGAATACTGAGGACGGAGGAGACGGGCGGTCACTGAATACTGAGGATGGAGGAGACGGGTGGTCACTGAATACTGAGGACGGAGGAGACGGGCGGTCACTGAATACTGAGGATGGAGGAGACGGGTGGTCACTGAATACTGAGGACGGAGGAGATGGGCGGTCACTGAATACTGAGGACGGAGGAGACGGGCGGTCACTGAATACTGAGGATGGAGGAGACGGGCGGTCACTGAATACTGAGGATGGAGGAGATGGGCGGTCACTGAATACTGAGGATGGAGGAGACGGGTGGTCACTGAATACTGAGGATGGAGGAGATGGGCGGTCACTGAATACTGAGGATGGAGGAGACGGGTGGTCACTGAATACTGAGGACGGAGGAGACGGGCAGTCACTGTCTACTGAGGACGGAGGAGACGGGTGGTCACTGATTACTGAGGATGGAGGAGACGGGTGGTCACTGAATACTGAGGATGGAGGAGACGGGTGGTCACTGAATACTGAGGACGGAGGAGACGGGCGGTCACTGAATACGGAGGACGGAGGAGACGGGTGGTCACTGAATACTGAGGATGGAGGAGACGGGTGGTCACTGAATACTGAGGACGGAGGAGACGGGCGGTCACTGAATACGGAGGACGGAGGAGACGGGTGGTCACTGAATACTGAGGACGGAGGAGACGGGTGGTCACTGATTACTGAGGATGGAGGAGACGGGTGGTCACTGAATACTGAGGACAGAGGAGACGGGCGGTCACTGAATACAGAGGACGGAGGAGACGGGTGGTCACTGAATACTGAGGATGGAGGAGACGGGTGGTCACTGAATACTGAGGACGGAGGAGACGGGCAGTCACTGTCTACTGAGGATGGAGGAGACGGGTGGTCACTGAATACTGAGGACGGAGGAGACGGGTGGTCACTGAATACTGAGGACGGAGGAGACGGGCAGTCACTGTCTACTGAGGACAGAGGAGACGGGTGGTCACTGATTACTGAGGATGGAGGAGACGGGTGGTCACTGAATACTGAGGATGGAGGAGACGGGTGGTCACTGAATACTGAGGACGGAGGAGACGGGCGGTCACTGAATACGGAGGACGGAGGAGACGGGTGGTCACTGAATACTGAGGACAGAGGAGACGGGTGGTCACTGATTACTGAGGATGGAGGAGACGGGTGGTCACTGAATACTGAGGACGGAGGAGACGGGCGGTCACTGAATACGGAGGACGGAGGAGACGGGTGGTCACTGAATACTGAGGATGGAGGAGACGGGTGGTCACTGAATACTGAGGACGGAGGAGACGGGCAGTCACTGTCTACTGAGGATGGAGGAGACGGGTGGTCACTGAATACTGAGGATGGAGGAGACGGGCGGTCACTGAATACTGAGGACGGAGGAGACGGGTGGTCACTGATTACTGAGGACGGAGGAGACGGGCAGTCACTGTCTACTGAGGATGGAGGAGACGGGCGGTCACTGAATACTGAGGATGGAGGAGACGGGTGGTCACTGAATACTGAGGATGGAGGAGACGGGCGATCACTGAATACTGAGGATGGAGGAGACGGGTGGTCACTGAATACTGAGGATGGAAGAGACGGGCGGTCACTGTATACTGAGGATGGAGGAGACGGGCGGTCACTGAATACTGAGGATGGAGGAGACGGGCGGTCACTGAATACTGAGGATGGAGGAGACGGGCGGTCACTGAATACTGAGGATGGAGGAGACGGGCGGTCACTGAATACTGAGGATGGAGGAGACGGGCGGTCACTGAATACTGAGGATGGAGGAGACGGGCAGTCACTGTCTACTGAGGATGGAGGAGATGGGTGGTCACTGAATACTGAGGATGGAGGAGACGGGCGGTCACTGAATACTGAGGCCGGAGGAGACGGGTGGTCACTGATTACTGAGGACGGAGGAGACGGGCAGTCACTGTCTACTGAGGATGGAGGAGACGGGCGGTCACTGAATACTGAGGATGGAGGAGACGGGTGGTCACTGAATACTGAGGATGGAGGAGACGGGCGATCACTGAATACTGAGGATGGAGGAGACGGGTGGTCACTGAATACTGAGGATGGAGGAGACGGGCGGTCACTGTATACTGAGGATGGAGGAGACGGGCGGTCACTGAATACTGAGGATGGAGGAGACGGGCGGTCACTGAATACTGAGGATGGAGGAGACGGGCGGTCACTGAATACTGAGGATGGAGGAGACGGGCGGTCACTGAATACTGAGGATGGAGGAGACGGGCGGTCACTGAATACTGAGGATGGAGGAGACGGGCGGTCACTGAATACTGAGGATGGAGGAGACGGGTGATCACTGAATACTGAGGATGGAGGAGACGGGCGGTCACTGAATACTGAGGAAGGAGGAGACGGGCGGTCACTGAATACTGAGGAAGGAGGAGACGGATGGTCACTGAATACTGAGGATGAAGGAGAAGGGCGGTCACTGAATACTGAGGATGGAGGAGACGGGCGGTCACTGAATACTGAGGAAGGAGGAGACGGATGGTCACTGAATACTGAGGATGGAGGAGACGGGCGGTCACTGAATACTGAGGATGGAGGAGACGGGCAGTTACTGAATACTGAGGATGGAGGAGACGGGCGGTCACTGAATACTGAGGATGGAGGAGACGGGCAGTCACTGAATACTGAGGACGGAGGAGACGGGCGGTTACTGAATACTGAGGACGGAGGAGACGGGTGGTCACTGAATACTGAGGAAGGAGGAGACGGATGGTCACTGAATACTGAGGATGGAGGAGACGGGCGGTCACTGAATACTGAGGATGGAGGAGACGGGCAGTCACTGAATACTGAGGATGGAGGAGACGGGCGGTCACTGAATACTGAGGATGGAGGAGAAGGGCAGTCACTGAATACTGAGGACGGAGGAGACGGGCGGTTACTGAATACTGAGGACGGAGGAGACGGGCGGTTACTGAATACTGAGGATGGAGGAGATGGGCGGTCACTGAATACTGAGGATGGAGGAGACGGGCGGTCACTGAATACTGAGGACGGAGGAGACGGGCAGTCACTGAATACTGAGGATGGAGGAGACGGGCAGTCACTGAATACTGAGGATGGAGGAGACGGGCGGTCACTGAATACTGAGGACGGAGGAGACGGGCGGTTACTGAATACTGAGGATGGAGGAGACGGGCGGTCACTGAATACTGAGGACGGAGGAGACGGGCAGTCACTGAATACTGAGGATGGAGGAGACGGGCAGTCACTGAATACTGAGGATGGAGGAGACGGGCAGTCACTGAATACTGAGGATGGAGGAGACGGGCGGTCACTGAATACTGAGGACGGAGGAGACGGGCGGTCACTGAATACTGAGGATGGAGGAGATGGGCGGTCACTGAATACTGAGGACGGAGGAGACGGGCAGTCACTGAATACTGAGGATGGAGGAGACGGGCGGTCACTGAATACTGAGGACGGAGGAGACGGGCGGTCACTGAATACTGAGGACGGAGGAGACGGGCGGTCACTGAATACTGAGGATGGAGGAGACGGGCGGTCACTGAATACTGAGGACGGAGGAGACGGGCAGTCACTGAATACTGAGGACGGAGGAGACGGGCGGTCACTGAATACTGAGGACGGAGGAGACGGGCGGTCACTGAATACTGAGGACGGAGGAGACGGGCGGTCACTGAATACTGAGGACGGAGGAGACGGGCGGTCACTGAATACTGAGGACGGAGGAGACGGGCGGTCACTGAATACTGAGGACGGAGGAGACGGGCGGTCACTGAATACTGAGGACGGAGGAGACGGGCGGTCACTGAATACTGAGGACGGAGGAGACGGGCAGTCACTGAATACTGAGGACGGAGGAGACGGGCAGTCACTGAATACTGAGGACGGAGGAGCCGGGCTGTCACTGAATACTGAGGATGGAGGAGATGGGCGGTCACTGAATACTGAGGACGGAGGAGACGGGCGGTCACTGAATACTGAGGACGGAGGAGACGGGCAGTCACTGAATACTGAGGACGGAGGAGCCGGGCTGTCACTGAATACTGAGGACGGAGGAGATGGGCGGTCACTTTATTGCCATGGTATAGACCCCCCTATATACAGTGCGCCCCGCATTAGTCATGGAGCAGCGCTGCTCCCCACATCCTGTGTCTGGCGGTTGACGTGTCGCCGGTGACTGCTGTGGTCACATTTCCGCCATGTAAAGTGCAGGACGTGAGATCGGCCCCAGCACTGAGCAGACTGTGAGGCTATGGAGCTCCGGGGCCTCCTCACTGTTGGACTGATCCTCCTGTTTCACCCAGGTAAGAATCACGGCCTTATACAGTCTGCAAACATTTTCTAATCTAATTATTCCAGAAACCATTGAATGTGTCCCCAGCTTTCCTAGGATCGGACGAGGCGCGGTCATTCCGGGGTACAGTGCGGCTGCCCTGCAGGTATACAGTATATAGGAGGACACACAGCGTCTGCTGGGGCCGAGGGGCCTGCCCAATGTCCGGGTGTAATAACGAGATCATCTGGACCGATGGGGACAGAGTCACCTGGAGGAAATCTGACAGATACCAGATACTGGGGGGCATAGAACAGGGAGACGTGACCCTCACCATAACCGGGGCCACCGCAGGGGATGCGGGGACGTACTGCTGCCGAGTGCAGGTCCCCGACCATTCAACGACCTGAGGAGCAACATACATGTGAGGAAAGGTAAAGAACCAATATAATGTACACACAGAACAGTATTATAGCAGTTATATTCCTGTACATAGGGGGCAGTATTATAGTAGTTATATTCCTGTACATAGGGGCAGTATTATAGTAGTTATATTCTTGTACATAGGGGCAGTATTATAGTAGTTATATTCCTGTACATAGGGGCAGTATTATAGTAGTTATATTCTTGTACATAGGGGCAGTATTATAGTAGTTATATTCCTGTACATAGGGGCAGTATTATAGTAGTTATATTCTGGTACATAGGGGCAGTATTATAGTAGTTATATTCTTGTACATAGGAGCAGTATTATAGTAGTTATATTCTTGTACATAGGGGCAGTATTATAGTAGTTATATTCTTGTACATAGGGGCAGTACTATAGTAGTTATATTCTTGTACATAGGGGCAGTATTATAGTAGTTATATTCTTGTACATAGGGGCAGTATTATAGTAGTTATATTCTTGTACATAGGGGCAGTACTATAGTAGTTATATTCTTGTACATAGGGGCAGTATTATAGTAGTTATATTCTTGTACATAGGAGCAGTATTATAGTAGTTATATTCTTGTACATAGGGGGCAGTATTATAGCAGTTATATTCTTGTACATAGGGGCAGTATTAGAGCAGTTATATTCTTGTACATAGGGGGCAGTATTATAGTAGTTATATTCTTGTACATAGGGGCAGTATTATAGTAGTTATATTCTTGTACATAGGGGGCAGTATTATAGCAGTTATATTCTTGTACATAGGGGCAGTATTATAGTAGTTATATTCTTGTACATAGGGGCAGTACTATAGTAGTTATATTCTTGTACATAGGGGCAGTATTATAGTAGTTATATTCTTGTACATAGGAGCAGTATTATAGTAGTTATATTCTTGTACATAGGGGCAGTATTATAGTAGTTATATTCTTGTACATAGGGGGCAGTATTATAGCAGTTATATTCTTGTACATAGGAGCAGTATTATAGCAGTTATATTCTTGTACATAGGGGCAGTATTATAGTAGTTATATTCTTGTACATAGGGGCAGTATTATAGCAGTTATATTCTTGTACATAGGGGCAGTATTATAGTAGTTATATTCTTGTACATAGGGGCAGTATTATAGTAGTTATATTCTTGTACATAGGGGCAGTATTATATTAGTTTTTTTCTTGTACATAGGGGGCAGTATTATAGTAGTTATATTCTTGTACATAGGGGCAGTATTATAGTAGTTATATTCTTGTACATAGGGGCAGTATTATAGTAGTTATATTCCTGTACATAGGGGGCAGTATTATAGTAGTTATATTCTTGTACATAGGGGCAGTATTATAGTAGTTATATTCTTGTACATAGGGGCAGTATTATAGTAGTTATATTCTTGTACATAGGGGCAGTATTATAGTAGTTATATTCTTGTACATAGGGGCAGTATTATAGTAGTTATATTCTTGTACATAGGGGGCAGTATTATAGTAGTTATATTCTTGTACATAGGGGGCAGTATTATAGTAGTTATATTCTTGTACATAGGGGGCAGTATTATAGTAGTTATATTCTTGTACACAGGGGGCAGTATTATAGTAGTTATATTCTTGTACATAGGAGGCAGTATTATAGTAGTTATATTCTTGTACATAGGGGCAGTATTATAGTAGTTATATTCCTGTACATAGGGGGCAGTATTATAGTAGTTATATTCTTGTACATAGGGGCAGTATTATAGTAGTTATATTCTTGTACATAGGAGCAGTATTATAGTAGTTATATTCTTGTACATAGGGGCAGTATTATAGTAGTTATATTCTTGTACATAGGGGCAGTATTATAGTAGTTATATTCTTGTACATAGGGGGCAGTATTATAGTAGTTATATTCTTGTACATAGGGGGCAGTATTATAGTAGTTATAGTCTTGTATATAGGGGCAGTATTATAGTAGTTATATTCTTGTACATAGGGGGCAGTATTATAGTAGTTATAGTCTTGTACATAGGGGCAGTATTATAGTAGTTATAGTCTTGTATATAGGGGCAGTATTATAGTAGTTATATTCTTGTACATAGGGGGCAGTATTATAGTAGTTTTAGTCTTGTATATAGGGGCAGTATTATAGTAGTTATAGTCTTGTATATAGGGGCAGTATTATAGCAGTTATATTCTTGTACATAGAGGCAGTATTATAGTAGTTATAGTCTTGTACATAGGAGCAGTATTATAGTAGTTATAGTCTTGTACATAGGGGCAGTATTATAGTAGTTATATTCTTGTACATAGGGAGCAGTATTATAGTAGTTATATTCTTGTATATAGGGGGCAGTATTATAGCAGTTATATTCTTGTACATAGAGGCAGTATTATAGTAGTTATAGTCTTGTACATAGGAGCAGTATTATAGTAGTTATAGTCTTGTACATAGGGGCAGTATTATAGTAGTTATAGTCTTGTACATAGGGAGCAGTATTATAGTAGTTATATTCTTGTATATAGGGGGCAGTATTATAGTAGTTATATTCTTGTATATAGGGGCAGTATTATAGTAGTTACAGTGCCTACAAGTAGTATTCAACCCCCTGCAGATTTAGCAGGTTTACACATTCGGAATAACTTGGCATTGTGACATTTGGACTGTAGATCAGCCTGGAAGTGTGAAATGCAGCAAAAAAGAATGTTATTTCTTTTTTTAATTTTTTTTTAAATTGTGAAACGTTTATTCAGAGGTCATTTATTATTCAACCCCTCAAACCACCAGAATTCTGTTTGGTTCCCCTAAAGTATTAAGAAGTATTTCAGGCACAATGAACAATGAGCTTCACATGTTTGGATTAATTATCTCTTTTTCCAGCCTTTTCTGACTAATTAAGACCCTCCCCAAACTTGTGAACAGCACTCATACATGGTCAACATGGGAAAGACAAAGGAGCATTCCAAGGTCATCAGAGACAAGATCGTGGAGGGTCACAAGGCTGGCAAGGGGTACAAAACCCTTTCCAAGGAGTTGGGCCTACCTGTCTCCACTGTTGGGAGCATCATCCGGAAGTGGAAGGCTTATGGAACTACTGTTAGCCTTCCACGGCCTGGACAGCCTTTGAAAGTTTCCACCCGTGCCGAGGCCAGGCTTGTCCGAAGAGCCAAGGCTAACCCAAGGACAACAAGGAAGGAGCTCCGGGAAGATCTCATGGCAGTGGGGACATTGGTTTCAGTCAATACCATAAGTAACGTACTCCACCGCAATGGTCTCCGTTCCAGACGAGCCCGTAAGGTACCTTTACTTTCAAAGCGTCATGTCAAGGCTTGTCTACAGTTTGCTCATGATCACTTGGAGGACTCTGAGACAGACTGGTTCAAGGTTCTCTGGTCTGATGAGACCAAGATCGAGATCTTTGGTGCCAACCACACACGTGACGTTTGGAGACTGGATGGCACTGCATACGACCCCAAGAATACCATCCCTACAGTCAAGCATGGTGGTGGCAGCATCATGCTGTGGGGCTGTTTCTCAGCCAAGGGGCCTGGCCATCTGGTCCGCTTCCATGGGAAGATGGATAGCACGGCCTACCTGGAGATTTTGGCCAAGAACCTCCGCTCCTCCATCAAGGATCTTAAGATGGGTCGTCATTTCATCTTCCAACAAGACAACGACCCAAAGCACACAGCCAAGAAAACCAAGGCCTGGTTCAAGAGGGAAAAAAATCAAGGTGTTGCAGTAGCCTAGTCAGTCTCCTGACCTTAACCCAATTGAAAACTTGTGGAAGGAGCTCAAGATTAAAGTCCACATGAGACACCCAAAGAACCTAGATAACTTGGAGAAGATCTGCATGGAGGAGTGGGCCAAGATAACTCCAGAGACCTGTGCCGGCCTGATCAGGTCTTATAAAAGACGATTATTAGCTGTAATTGCAAACAAGGGTTATTCCACAAAATATTAAACCTAGGGGTTGAATAATAATTGACCCACACTTTTATGTTGAAAATTTATTAAAATTTAACTGAGCAACATAACTTGTTGGTTTGTAAGATTTATGCATCTGTTAATAAATCCTGCTCTTGTTTGAAGTTTGCATCTTATCAAACCTGCTAAATCTGCAGGGGGTTGAAGACTACTTGTAGGCACTGTATATTCTTGTACATAGGGGGCAGTATTATAGCAGTTATATTCTTGTACATAGGGGCAGTATTATAGTAGTTATATTCTTGTATATAGGGGGCAGTATTATAGCAGTTATATTCTTGTACATAGGGGCAGTATTATAGTAGTTATATTCTTGTACATAGGGGCAGTATTATAGTAGTTATATTCTTGTACATAGGGGCAGTATTATAGTAGTTATATTCTTGTACATAGAGGCAGTATTATAGTAGGTATATTCTTGTACATAGGGGCAGTATTATAGTAGTTATATTCTTGTACATAGAGGCAGTACTATAGTAGTTATATTCTTGTACATAGAGGCAGTATTATAGTAGTTATATTCTTGTACATAGGGGCAGTATTATAGTAGTTATATTCTTGTACATAGAGGCAGTATTATAGTAGGTATATTCTTGTACATAGGGGCAGTATTATAGTAGTTATATTCTTGTACATAGAGGCAGTATTATAGTAGTTATATTCTTGTACATAGGGGGCAGTATT
This sequence comes from Anomaloglossus baeobatrachus, assembly GCF_048569485.1. Taxonomy (NCBI): domain Eukaryota; kingdom Metazoa; phylum Chordata; class Amphibia; order Anura; family Aromobatidae; genus Anomaloglossus; species Anomaloglossus baeobatrachus. The sequence continues at coordinate 12,581,277 of NC_134356.1, read as the reverse complement.
AGAGTAGTTATATTCTTGTACATAGGGGGCAGTATTATAGTAGTTATATTCTTGTACATAGGGGGCAGTATTATAGTAGTTATATTCTTGTACATAGGGGCAGTATTATAGTAGTTATATTCTTGTATATAGGGGCAGTATTATAGTAGTTATATTCTTGTATATAGGGGGCAGTATTATAGTAATTATATTCTTGTATATAGGGGCAGTATTATAGTAATTATATTCTTGTACATAGGAGGCAGTATTATAGTAGTTATATTCTTGTACATAGGGGGCAGTATTATAGTAGTTATATTCTTGTACATAAGGGGCAGTATTATAGTAGTTATATTCTTGTACATAGGGGGCAGTATTATAGTAGTTATATTCTTGTACATAGGGGCAGTATTATAGTAGTTATATTCTTGTATATAGGGGGCAGTATTATAGTAGTTATATTCTTGTACATAGGGGCAGTATTATAGTAGTTATATTCTTGTACATAGGGGCAGTATTATAGTAGTTATATTCTTGTATATAGGGGGCAGTATTATAGTAGTTATATTCTTGTACATAGGGGGCAGTATTATAGTAGTTATATTCTTGTATATAGAGGGCAGTATTATAGTAGTTATATTCTTGTACATAGGGGGCAGTATTATAGTAGTTATATTCTTGTACATAGGGGCAGTATTATAGTAGTTATATTCTTGTACATAGGGGGCAGTATTATAGTAGTTATATTCTTGTACATAGGGGCAGTATTATAGTAGTTATATTCTTGTACATAGGGGCAGTATTATAGTAGTTATATTCTTGTACATAGGGGGCAGTATTATAGTAGATGTATTCTTGTACATAGGGGGCAGTATTATAGTAGTTATATTCTTGTATATAGAGGGCAGTATTATAGTAGTTATATTCTTGTACATAGGGGGCAGTATTATAGTAGTTATATTCTTGTACATAGGGGCAGTATTATAGTAGTTATATTCTTGTATATAGGAGCAGTATTATAGTAGTTATATTCTTGTACATAGGGGCAGTATTATAGTAGTTATATTCTTGTACATAGGGGGCAGTATTATAGTAGTTATATTCTTGTACATAGGGGGCAGTATTATAGTAGATGTATTCTTGTACATAGGGGGCAGTATTATAGTAGTTATATTCTTGTACATAGGGGCAGTATTATAGTAGTTATATTCTTGTATATAGGAGCAGTATTATAGTAGTTATATTCTTGTACATAGGGGCAGTATTATAGTAGTTATATTCTTGTACATAGGGGGCAGTATTATAGTAGTTATATTCTTGTACATAGGGGGCAGTATTATAGTAGATGTATTCTTGTACATAGGGGGCAGTATTATAGTAGATGTATTCTTGTACATAGGGGGCAGTATTATAGTAGTTATATTCTTGTACATAGGGGGCAGTATTATAGTAGATGTATTCTTGTACATAGGGGGCAGTATTATAGTAGTTATATTCTTGTACATAGGGGGCAGTATTATAGTAGTTATATTCTTGTACATAGGGGCAGTATTATAGTACTGAATAATGGCAGATGTGATAACCCTTGAATCAGTAAATGAACCTTATTATTAGAGAAGTAATGAATTTCCATGGCTATGTCTTGTGTTCAGAGCATGTGGAAGAAGAAGATGATGATGATGATGGTCCTCGCGTCGCTCTGGTCTTTGTTCCTGGAGACTCTACAATGTCTCACCCTAGATTCCTTCCCTTGGATCTTGAAGTATGTGTTCTTTATCAGGACAGAGCTTGGTTTTCTTTTCTTACATCTGTTTCATGCATTTCTTCATTCTTCCTTTTTACTAGAAACCGTCTGAGGCGGAGACCCCCGGCCCCCCAGGAGCCGAGAAAGTGGTGAATGAAGTACTGGTAATTAGTGTAAGTCATCAGCTTCCTGTAGGTAACATTGGAGGAGGAAACTATAGCAGCGCCATATAGTGAGTGGAAAAATGGTGCTATACAGTGTGCTATTACCATATAGTGAGTGGAAACATGGTGCTATACAGTGTGCTAGTACCATATAGTGAGTGGAAACATGGTGCTATACAGTGTGCTAGTACCATATAGTGAGTGGAAACATGGTGCTATACAGTGTGCTAGTACCATATAGTGAGTGGAAACATGGTGCTATACAGTGTGCTAGTACCATATAGTGAGTGGAAACATGGTGCTATACAGTGTGCTAGTACCATATAGTGAGTGGAAACATGGTGCTATACAGTGTGCTATTACCATATAGTGAGTGGAAACATGGTGCTATACAGTGTGCTAGTACCATATAGTGAGTGGAAACATGGTGCTATACAGTGTGCTAGTACCATATAGTGAGTGGAAACATGGTGCTATACAGTGTGCTAGTACCATATAGTGAGTGGAAACATGGTGCTATACAGTGTGCTAGTACCATATAGTGAGTGGAAACATGGTGCTATACAGTGTGCTAGTACCATATAGTGAGTGGAAACATGGTGCTATACAGTGTGCTAGTACCATATAGTGAGTGGAAACATGGTGCTATACAGTGTGCTAGTACCATATAGTGAGTGGAAACATGGTGCTATACAGTGTGCTATTACCATATAGTGAGTGGAAACATGGTGCTATACAGTGTGCTATTACCATATAGTGAGTGGAAACATGGTGCTATACAGTGTGCTAGTACCATATAGTGAACAGTGTCATCCGGTATAACATGGCGTTACACAACGATCACATTCATCAATTCTCCTATTATAGGACCCATCACCCAGAGAGAAGATCCCAAACCCCCCGGAAACCGCAGAAGGGACGAACGAGTCACTGGAGATTCCAGTAAGTGACAATCTGAGAATTAGAGCCCAGACGCTCATTATTACTTTATTTTCTACTATTTCTTTGTTTTCTTACATTAGATCCACAATCCTGCGCTGATCAACGTCAGATTCTACTGACAGAGCTCCAGATTCCCTGCATAGTATAGACTGAACTTCTGCCTGCAGCCACCACTAGGGGGAGCTCAGCATATACTGTTTTATTATGGATGTCAATCAGTATGCAGGGAGCTCCCCCTAGTGGTGACTGCAGACAGGATCTTATCATGTATCTCTGTATACAGGGAGCTCCCCCTAGTGGTGACTGCAGACAGGATCTTATCATGTATCTCTATATACAGGGAGCTCCCCCTAGTGGTGGCTGCAGACAGGATCTTATCATGTATCTCTATATACAGGGAGCTCCCCCTAGTGGTGACTGCAGACAGGATCTTATCATGTATCTATATATACAGGGAGCTCCCTATAGTGGTGACTGCAGACAGGATCTTATCATGTATCTCTGCATACAGGGAGCTCCCCCTAGTGGTGGCTGCAGACAGGATCTTATCATGTATCTCTGTATACAGAGAGCTCCTCCTAGTGGTGACTGCAGACAGGAGCTTATCATGTATCTCTGTATACAGGGAGCTCCCCCTAGTGGTGGCTGCAGACAGGATATTATCATGTATCTCTGTATACAGGAAACTCCCCCTAGTGGTGACTGCAGACAGGATCTTATCATGTATCTCTGTATACAGGGAGCTCCCCCTAGTGGTGACTGCAGACAGGATCTTATCATGTATCTCTGTATACAGGGAGCTCCCCCTAGTGGTGGCTGCAGACAGGATCTTATCATGTATCTCTGTATACAGGGAGCTCCCCCTAGTGGTGACTGCAGACAGGATCTTATCATGCATCTCTGTATACAGGGAGCTCCCCCTAGTGGTGACTGCAGACAGGATCTTATCATGTATCTCTGTATACAGGGAGCTCCCCCTAGTGGTGGCTGCAGACAGGATCTTATCATGTATCTCTGTATACAGGGAGCTCCCCCTAGTGGTGACTGCAGACAGGATCTTATCATGCATCTCTGTATACAGGGAGCTCCCCCTAGTGGTGGCTGCAGACAGGATCTTATCATGTATCTCTGTATACAGGGAGCTCCCCCTAGTGGTGGCTGCAGACAGGATCTTATCATGTATCTCTGTATACAGGGAGCTCCCCCTAGTGGTGACTGCAGACAGGATCTTATCATGTATCTCTGTATACAGGGAGCTCCCCCTAGTGGTGACTGCAGACAGGATCTTATCATGTATCTCTGTATACAGGGAGCTCCCCCTAGTGGTGACTGCAGACAGGATCTTATCATGCATCTCTGTATACAGGGAGCTCCCCCTAGTGGTGACTGCAGACAGGATCTTATCATGTATCTCTGTATACAGGGAGCTCCCCCTAGTGGTGACTGCAGACAGGATCTTATCATGTATCTCTGTATACAGGGAGCTCCTCCTAGTGGTGGCTGCAGACAGGATCGTATCATGTATCTCTGTATACAGAGAGCCCCTCCTAGTGGTGATTGCAGACAGTATCATATCATGTATGTCTGTATACAGGGAGCTCTCTATAATTTTATGGATTTCTTTAATGCTTCCATTCCAGGTGGTGACAGACAGAAGTTACATCACTGTTATTAGAGTGGCCATTATCTGATCTCTAGCCTTTGTGCCGCTCCTTATTTATAGCTGTAAGTGCAAGAAATCATGTTCATTAATTGTGTTAATATTGAAGTGCTAAAGTCAAGATTGCAAAACTTTATGGAGTTGCCCGACATTAGCTTAACAAAAATGTTTGAGTTTATCTGTGCTGTATTGTCATAAATCACACCTTCATTGTTATTTTTTGTTTTCTAACTTTTGTTCCTCTTGAATTATCCCTTTATTCTCTGCAGCTTCTTGTTTACATTCAGCTCCAGCAAACATGACCACTTCCTGTGCTGAACCTCAGTCAGAGTTGTCACCACCCACCCCAGTGTCCAGCCCCACCCCAGTGTCCAGCCCCACCCCAGTATCCAGCCCCACCCCAGTGTCCAGCCCCACCCCAGTGTCCAGCCCCACCCCAGTATCCAGCCCCACCCCAGTATCCAGCCCCACCCCAGTATCCAGCCCCACCCCAGTATCCAGCCCCACCCCAGTATCCAGCCCCACCCCAGTATCCTACCCCACCCCCTGCACACATTCCCTGTCAGTATTCTTCCCCAGCACCTGACCTGGTATCAACACGGCTCTGCACACGGCTCTGCACACGGCTCTGCACACGGCTCTGCACACGGCTCTGCACACGGCTCTGCACACGGCTCTGCACACGGCTCTGCACACGGCTCTGCACACGGCTCTGCACACGGCTCTGCACACGGCTCTGCACACGGCTCTGCACACGGCTCTGCACACGGCTCTGCACACGGCTCTGCACACGGCTCTGCACACGGCTCTGCACACGGCTCTGCACACGGCTCTGCACACGGCTCTGCACACGGCTCTGCACACGGCTCTGCACACGGCTCTGCACACGGCTCTGCACACGGCTCTGCACACGGCTCTGCACACGGCTCTGCACACGGCTCTGCACACGGCTCTGCACACGGCTCCGCACACGCACACGGCTCCGCACACGCACACGGCTCTGCACACGGCTCCGCACACGCACACGGCTCCGCACACGCACACGGCTCCGCACACGCACACGGCTCCGCAACCCCCCCCCCCCCCCCCCATCCCCATCGGGAACATATGTAGGGAATACATACTCACCTGTCCTCGGTCCCCGCCGCTCCTGCACGTTCGCGCGCTGTCTGTGCTCTCTTCAGCACTGTAGTGGTATCACCGCTGTGCTGAAGAGAGCACAGGCAGCGGGAGGGACAGTGATGAGACGCTGCGCTGCTTCTCATTAGCACTTTCAAATGTACCGGCATCGGTGATCTGTGATGCCGGTATATTTGAATGTGCGATCCTGAGCAGGGGGCCTGGTGCTGGCGCTGACACCACGGCAGCTGCCGCCAGGCCCCGCCCCCAGGTCACGGACCCCACAGCAGTGCAGGGGGAGGTTACTGGAGGTGCCGGGGAATGTGTGGGAGGGTGCATGGAAGGGGGCGGGGCTCACACTGTAGACACCCAGCAGGGCGACAGTATGCTGTTCCACATTTGCATGTCAACATGGCCCTGCCCATGTTGACATGAAATGACCGGAAGCAGCAAAATCGCGGCAGGAACGGTCACATGACAACTCTGAGCCGGGGGAGAGGGGCTGACAGCAGGGCAGGTAAGTGGTCTCCATCTACTTACCTGCCCTAATGTAGCCCAATAGGGAAATAAAAAAAAAAAAAAAAAAAAGTCAAAGAAGCCCGATAACCCCTTTAATCATAGCTTGTCAAGCCTGGGTCACGGGGGGGGGGGGGTCAAAAACTAAACACAGCCTTATTATGGGCCGAGTAGTTTCCATCACCTGCATTGAAGTGTGAGCACAAGGTGTGGACGGAGCACACTCGTTAGTCTCCCGGGAGCAGTGTCTTAATGTTTGGTCTTTTCTTAGTCTGATTTACCTTCTCTCCTCAGGCATCATAAAAGTCAACAAAACCAGTAAAGCCTGAACATCTGCACTGCTGTGTATCCTGAAGGACATGCCCGACAACCAATCCAATCATCATATCCACGATGGGCCATTAGTGATATGGGGTGGGGGGGGGGGGCCCAATAGGCCATTAGTGATATCAGTGGGGACCCCTCCCCCAATGGGCCATTACTGATATGGATGGGGGATGGGGGGGTGGAGAGGCACCCATTTGGGATTTTGGGGGGGGGGGGGACCACCCCAATGGGCCGTTAGCGAGGAGGAGGGTGGGGCACCACTCCACTGGGCCATTAGTGAGGATGAGTGGGAGGGGGGGGGGGGAAACTACAATGGGCAACTCTGCCCCCCGCCCTCCCCAATTGCTTCTTAAGTCATTAAAGTCTATAAGAAATAAGGCCACTGGCCTCCTCACTTCAGCTTTTATTTATTGCACCACTTGCTGCATGTGTGTTCTGGAAGAGCTTACACAGAAAAGCATCCAGATAGCCAATCATACCCTGGAAGTGTCCAAGGAGTGACGGGATAGGCACATAAGTCCCCTCAGTGGCACAGAATCTCGATCCTGTAATGCTGGAGGCCTAGATAAGTCTATGGAGAAGTAATATCTTCCGTCCTCTGCAGACTCTGCCCCAGTCTACACAGTAAAGCTGAATAGAGCAGCCGAGCCCTTTGTTCTAACCATTGTCCAGGATTGTGCCTTTGGTTTTTCCCCTTTACATAACCATTATCAGGTACCTTGGGAGAGGGCCACCAAGCGTGCCATATGCAAGTTACCGAAAAGTCTCCACACCGGCATAAATCAGTCACCACATGCCAACTCCATCCAGTAGAGAAGTGGCCGGTACACCTTCACGGCACATGCACCAGCCATCCCCAGATCGTCCTTACCTCATTCCGGTCCCACCCCGGTAACAAGGCACCCAATGTTATTAGGTTGTATAGGTGACACCCTCCATCAAACACTATAGTATATGGAGAATATAAAAACTGACGAGACCTCACAAATGGATTGCAATTAATTTTTTTTTTATTTCCGCCACTGATCCATCACGACACCCCACAATGTCCATTATCTGTGCAAAGCTACAATAATCGGGGCAGTACCCAGGTCATAGACCTCATAGTCCAACGTGAAGTGTCCAGTCCTTCACACCATTGTCCATCCCGCCGGTGGGTCTGAAGCCGTATCTAGTCAGTCCTGATACAGCAAGTACCCGGAGAAGGTGGAGTATTTCCAGCTGCTGCCGTAAATGGCTCCTCGGTGGAGCCGCAGCCAGATCTGGTCACCCTGGTAGAGTTGTAGGACGGCGTGGTTGCTGGCAGTCTCGTGGTCAGGGGCTCCATCGTTGGCGTAGGCGGACACCATCACCTCCTCGTTCTTCATCAGGTTCACGTACAGCGGGACATTCACGGCTAATTTTAACATATGGAATATGAACACGTATGTGCCATTAACAGGGCACATGAAACGCCCAACCTGAAAATCAAAGGTGTCACCCAGATTGTTGAGTAGAAGGTCAAATACGATTGGTTGATCTAAAGTGCCGGGGGCAAAATTAGATGTTCTGGCTGAAGAGAAGGCCACCCTCATCTGCTGAGGAAGAGGATAGACGTGGACAGGCAAAATGGTGGCTGCTTGCCCGCTCATGGACACATCTACCGGCGTCATGCTACGGGAGTCTCCCTGGCCGGAGTCTGTACTGTTGAAGCTTTCCTCCATTTCTGGGTTCCCGAGCTGGGAAGAATCAGTCCAACCTGTAAGGACAAATAAATATCAGAGTGCGGTTCCTAAACTAGGAGAATCACTGTATGAAACACTCCATCAGGATATGAAGAAAGACACCGCATGGGCAAGGAGTTTTTACTCGGGCCAATAACCAATCTCAGTTGTACGCATGCGCCAGGAGAGTCAGTGAGAATTGGCGCATGTTGAACAGATCTGGGTCTGGATTCTTCAGTACAAGAGAAGCAAAGGTTTGTCATCTGCCCCTCTTTGCAGTGGACTGGATAAATTGGGAAGCCACATCTATCAGGACCCCCCCCCCGGCCGTCTATCAAGCCCCCCTTACCCCCCCGGCCGTCTATCAAGCCCCCCTTACCCCCCCCAGGCACCCGGCCATCAGGCCCCCCCGGCCGTCTATCAAGCCCCCTCCCCCCCCCCCCCCGGCCGTCTATCAGGCACCCCCCGCCCATCAGGCCCCCCTTACCCCCGCCCGCCCGTCTATCAGGCCCCCCTTACCCCCGCCCGTCTATCAGGGCCCCCCCTTACCCTCCCCCCCCAGCCGTCTATCAGGCCCCCCTTACCCCCGCCCGCCCGTCTATCAAGCCCCCTTCCCCCCCCCCCCGGCCGTCTATCAGGCCCCCTTATCCCCGCCCGCCTATCAGGGCCCCCCCCCCCCGCCGTCTATCAGGCCCCCCCTTACCCTCCCCCCCCCCCCGTCTATCAGGGCCCCCCCTCCGCCCGCCCATCAGGGCCCCCCCCGGCCGTCTCAGGCCCCCCCCCTTACCCTCCCCCCGGCGTCTATCAGGCCCCCCCTTACCCTCCCCCCGGCGTCTATCAGGCCCCCCCTTACCCTCCCCCCGGCTGTCTATCAGGCCCCCCCCTTACCCTCCCCCCCCGGCCGTCTTTCAGGCCCCCCCCCAGCGTCTATCAAGCCTCACCTTACACACCCCCCCCCCCCCCCCCTTTTCGGCTGTCTCAGGCCCCGGCCCCCTTTACCTAACCCCCCCCCCCCCCCCCGGCCATTAGTGGCTTTGACTAGGTTCAGACTTTGCAGTACTCACTTCTTGAGGAGCGGCCCACAGGGGCAGCAGATCCTCGTTTATGGCACAGGTGGGAGCTTGCGTCCTAAAAAGTGGAACATAAGTTCTTAATGCATCATTTAGCATCGGTGGCTCATAAACAAGCCAAGTTTATGTCCTATGGAGAGCGCCACCCATCCCACTTCATAGAAGCCTCTCGCCCGCCCCCGATTAGACTTACCCGTGGTATATACTGGGTGAAGGTGTAGTCTCTCCCAGGACAGGGTACATGTCCAAAGCTCCCATTAGGAGGACACTGGGGTCCTCTATAGGTCTCTGGCCCTAAACAAAAGGAAAGGTTTGTGTCAAGGACAGGGCGATGTACCAGGGACAGTATAAGAAGAAGCCAACTTGCCTTTAAAGCTTGTCTGGCAGCGATAGCCATTTGTCATGATCCGACCTCCGCGGCTGGTTCCTCTCAACATCCCACCTCGGGTGCCCATACATTGCTGGGGAATGCGGGGCATGAGGTTGGGGGTGGAGGTGTAGATGGGCATGCTCCCAGTGCTGACTGGAGGGATTCCAGGATAGTGACTGCCTAAGAGAAGATTAACCAAAATATCAAGGTAGGAGCTTCCAGATCTGCTCCGTATTTCAGATTCCTCCTAAGGCTGCAGCTCAGTTTGCTCAGACTGGCTCCGGAGAACAGGCAGAAGCCCCCCGGTGACCAGCGAGCCCTTGGCCTGTCACATAAGGGGAACATTTCCTTCTCTTACCCATTAGTGGCTCTGGTATGAGGGAGGGCGGCTCGACACAGTTTTGGTCTAGTAAGCCATGAGGCAGAGTCTGCGTACTCGCGGTGCTGTACGTCTGCTGATACTCCAGGGGATACTGCGGATCCTCCTTAATTTCCATCTCCTTACGAGCCGGCAGAGGAGGGGTCACTTTAAAAACCTGGATGGAGAGAAGTGCAACATGTGAGAATCAGGACACCACATTTAGAGGCATTAGCTACATAAGAGGGGCTTTTACCCCCATTACTACCCATTTCCACCACTTGGGGGAATTCACAAACCAGACGAATCAGATACCACTGGGGCAGGGGGTTGCACAAGTTACACCATGTCTGCCACATCAGGGTCACAGGCCACGATATCCGAGACTCACGGCTTGCATCCCTTGAAATGGAGAGGTGTGGGCGGACATTGGGGGGCTCCTGGTGGATAATGGGGTTCCGTCCAGTTTCAGCTGCAGGACCGGCAAATTGGTCGGCGTCCTTGGAGACTGGAGCGGCTCAATTTGCAGAGGCACAGGAGTCTGTACGGAGGAAAGAATAAACCATATAGAAGGTTTTAAGTCTTCACCAAACCATACGGTTCCAAAAATATCACCCATGATCGCAGAAGACACTGAATGAAGCCAAAATTTAGGGAAAGGCCTTGACAACCAGAAGTTAGCACAACACCAGACCAAACTATCTCATTCATGACCATGGACAGCTCCTCAGGCCACCAGCCAAGGCTTCATCACGATTAGCACCAACACATGGACCTCAACCCTGCAGAAGACTCACCGGACTTCTTTCTGGAAGAGCCTCGGGCAGTGGAGAGTTCGGGACATAAATCGGCTCTGGTGTCAGAACCTCTACCTTTTGGGCTGGTGAGATAGGAACCTGCCATGGATAGAAGGAATGGAGTGAACCCGCACCACTCCGCCCCACACATCACTTTGCGTAGTGACCAATCGAAGTCTCTACCTACTTTCACAGGGGAGCAGACAGGTGTTGGAGAGTCCTCTGGTTCTGACAGAACGGGGCTGACCAGGTCAACTGCTGGTTCTGTAGAGAGTGGTGGGGTGGAAACCTAGGAGGAAAATGCTCAGTACCTTGATTGGCTGACTAACCCAAGAACATGCAGCCTTACAGAGCAGATCGGGTGGGGTCTTATATTAAGGAGCCGTAGGGTCACGCCATACAACCAGAATGTGTTACCTGCTCTGTTGGCACAATCTGTTCCTCTAAACTTTCCATGGCTTCAGATGGCATCACTGGAACTAAAAGAAAATCAGATTGTAAAAGATTAGGACATCCACACAAAAGTTACTTGAGGGTGGTGGTTGAGGGAAGGGTGTGCACTATTCTCTGTTAGCAGCCAGACTGTCATAACCAAGAATTTCTCCACCACAAGCTCATCTGGTGGGTTTAGGAGACTCACCTTCTATGAGAAGTCTTGGTGAGGATGATGTTCTAGGAGATGGAAACTCAAAATCCAACATTGAATCCTGGGGAGAAAAAAAAAAAAAAAAAAAAAAAAAAAAAAAATTGAAGTGCACTTCCCTGAAGCCTCCATTTGTTTCCTCCTCAGGGCCATTGTGTAGATCCCTGGGGTGGTCTCACCTGCATGAAGTTGTAGGTGCCTTTGATCTGATCAATGAGATCCTCCAGCTTTTGTTTCCGCAGTTCCGGATCCTTCGGGAGAGTTGGCGAGTAGCAGAATTCAGCTGCCGGTTGTGAGGCCACACGATGGGGCTGAAGGGGCAGAAACACCGGCATGTCATCCACATTGTACTGTAGTGCCACAACAGTACCATGGTCAAATCTTTATAACTGCGCACAATACAACTTATTGTGAAGGCGGCCACCTGACAAAGCCACACTGGCGGTCAAGACCACCTCTAGTCCCTTCCTACATATTGCATTTCACATCACAGACCTGGGCACAGTTCTCCGCTGGTGACAGGTGGGCTATACAGATGGGCGCAGGGACTTCCCGCTTCTTCACTGCAATCTGCACACTGGGAATAAGCGGCATCTTCAGATCCTAAAGATAATGATTGCACCATGTTTTGGCCTTAAGAGCACATGTGGAGTAAAGATTATGAATTTGTCCCTCAACCTGTCAATTTTTTGCGCCAAAGTCAACCTTAGTCCACATGATCAGGTCTCCACAGGACAAGCAGAAGAGAACCCTTACCTTGAGCGGGGTCAGAGCTTTCACTTCTGGTTGAGGTTTTGCAATCCGCTCGCGTCTCTAAACAAAAGTACACAATGTTAACGAAGGTAGAACTGGAAGCTTTCAGTCCAAAATGGAGAGGCTTGTCCACCTTACAGGATAGCGGTCATAAGTGTCAGGTGATTGATGGAGGAACAAGGTCCAAGTGTCCTCCTGACGTACGCCAGAAGCTTGGATTTATTGAGAAGCCATAACAAGGTTGTGGTACCTACTGGGACTTGAGTCATTTAACTCTTAAAATTAGTAAACTTTCTCCACTAGGTGGGGGCGCTCTCCAATATGACCCGTACACTTAGGAGGGGGGCTGGCAGACTTTAGAGTGAAGTCATATCAATCATATACACCATCACCATGTACCCAAGAAGCCCCATTTGTTCCCTTGGCCTGGTGGACATCTAGACAGACCACTCATTGCTTGCCCCCACCAGACCTAGCATCAGGCAGGGCCCACATTACCTCCTTTGGAGACTCCATCTCGCATTTCTTTGGTTGGGGGGCTACAGGCTGAGGGACACTCTTCGGCTCCCAGGGCTTGGTCAGTGGCATCAGCGATAATGGAGACTGCCACCTCTTTGGTGGTTCCTGTAATTTCACAGCTGTGGGCCCAGTCCAGGGTTTCATAACCAGAACTGGTTTTGGCATCTCTGCAGCTTTGGGCGACTGCTCAATTTTTGGCTCACAATGCCTTATGGGAGTCTAGAAATCATAAGATCAGTTATGGCAGAAGAAGAGACCACTCCAGGAGACAGGTCCCACATGACCACAGCAGAGGAAAATTCCCACTACATATGCCAACACCACCTCCCTGAATAGTGGTTTTTGGGAGGTCTTTAGAAGGTTCCCAGGACCAGGTATAGTCAAACACCAAAAGATAGACATTGACGGTGTAGGCCAAAATGTTTTGTCCTTAGTGGCCAAGTCAACCCAATTTACACAACTCACCGAAATTTGCTCCTGGAGAGGAGAAGGCGGCAATGGAGAAGGCAGCAACTTTACATGTTCCATCAAGGACTCTAGGGACAAAATATGCAAGTTAGGTGAAATATTGACCACAGCTACCATCAAAGATGCCACTCGAGCTTCAGTGTCAGGTAGTTTGTACTCTGCTGAGGCTCTGCGCTTAATGTAGCTTTTTTTCTAACCCTTTGTACAAGTGTCAAGAGGTAGCATGGTTCTGCCCTATTGACTTCAATGGAGCTGAGCTACCATACTAGTGCTGTTTTAGGATAGCAATCAGCCATGATTTTAAAGTGCTGACAAGTGGTGGCCGGTCAGACCAGTGTTGTCACCCACTGCCATGTTGTACTTTACTACTTTATTGACAGTCACCTGGTTGAGTTGGAGACACTGGGCCGGTTTTAGTCTTTGGAGCTTCTTCTGGTAAGATTTCAGGTTTTTTAGGTGGAGGATCTGGAACACTTTCGAAATACCCTGAGTCCAGCATCCGGCCCACCAGGTCCTTAAGGGACTTATCTAAGGAATACAATACAGGAGTAAGTGTTCTGTACAACACCCGAGAGGTGAACATGGAGCACAGGATGCTCTACGGCCCTGATGTTCCAGGAGGTCGCCGCCATACAATGAACACCGAGAATTCCTGGATTACTCACAATTCGTCCCAGCCACCGTCTTCTCATTGCCTTCCAGAAGGTTCCACAGGTAAACTGACAACTGATCCATCTCGTCTTCAAGACTGAAATGTGACCAAACAAGTAATATCGACCAGCAGAATGGTGAGCGCAGCTCTGGAGTCCATTCCATTGTTTAACCCTCTCACCTCATATGTGGAAATCTCTTGTGACAGACAAGTTTGGCAAACTTTGAGAGTCCATCCAGCTCCTTGGAGGAGAGGTACATGGCTCCGTTCACACCATCTTTAAAGTCCAGCTGTACGTGATCCTGGCAGAAGGCCTGCAACAAGTACTGGACCTCCAGCACCGTGCGCAGACGCTTCTTCTCCACCTCGATCTTCTGAGTCTGCTCCCGTCTGAGGGTTTTCTTCTGAGCCTTGAGTAACTGAAAGGAAAGGATTCCCCTGTACTAACACACACTAACAAACTCCTAGATGCACATCATGTCTGGGATAAGAGTTTCTGGGCACACGACAGTCATAATGGGGGATAAGGAGACAAGCCGCGGGTCACAAACTGAATTACAGAGAGTTGTGGGTCTCCAGCAGCACAGAGTATTTCAGGATACAGGCACATGGACCTGGGGGGTCTTCAGACTTACATCTTGGCTCAGGCCTGAGAAGACTTTTTGCAGTTCTTTGGCAAAGTCCAGGTTGTGAACGACCTCCTCGTACTTTTCCACGGCCTCCTGCAAGTAAAGCAAAGCTTCCCTTGAGACAGGAGCAACCTCTATAACACTACAACTCTCAGCATGCCCTGATAAGTGGAGACACAAATTTGAGTGTACAGGTATAGGGAAAGGTTCAAGGCTCGTCTCATAACACTTCAGCTTCTGAGCAGGAAGTGTTGCCAGAGGGACATATGCTCAATAGAAATCAGTTTCCTCATACTCAAAAAATGGTGTGAACGCCATTGTAACTAGCTAGAATAAGAGGTGGTCGGTTACCATGGAGACACCTAGGTATGCACAGGGCCTGTATACAGAAAATAGTCAGATTTAAGAGGTTTAAACAACTCACCAGCTGGTCCGGATTCAGCACCTCCCCGTTCCCCAGACGTTCTCTGTAATCTTCTAGTTTTACCTGAAAAAGGCGAAAATATAAAATAAAAATTGCAATATCACCATTAAACGCAATTAAAATTGACATTGAGAGTTTGTGTTTACCCAAAAAATAAGCTAGGCCTCAATTACCAAGGTAGCCCATAGCAACCAATCACAGAACAGCTTTCACTTTACCAAGCAGTGTAAAGAAAAGAAAGCTGCGCTCTGATTGGTTAATTTAGGCCACCTCTAGAATGGTGGATACAAGTCGGCCATTTTGGATTACAAAAGTAAAAACCCCCATTTTAATGATAAACCCATCTGGGGGCCTCTACCTTCTTTTTCTCAATGTTTCGGATCTTGTGTTTCAGGCTGATGAAGCCGTTCTCCATGTAGGTCTCGTACGTCTGGAGCGAGGACTGCAGCGGGCCGAGACCAGAATGTTGCTTGGTATCCCCTGTGAGGTGGGACAGCTGCCCGTTCCCTGCGGGACTGGCCGGCGAGAGCTGCACCATGGCGGCGGGATAGCCTGAGGGGGAAAAAAGATAAAATTCCCGACAATGCAGCAGGACTACAAGACTCATTTGTGGGTCTAAATTAGCAGTCACACCGCAGCCGCCACCCGGACACGGGGCTCCCCCCCCAGCCGCCACCCGGACACGGGGCTCCCCCCCCCCAGTCACACCGCAGCCGCCACCCGGACACGGGGCTCCCCCCCCCCAGTCACACCGCAGCCGCCACCCGGACACGGGGCTCCCCCCCCCCAGTCACACCGCAGCCGCCACCCGGACACGGGGCTCCCCCCCCCCAGTCACACCGCAGCCGCCACCCGGACACGGGGCTCCCCCCCCCCAGTCACACCGCAGCCGCCACCCGGACACGGGGCTCCCCCCCCCCAGTCACACCGCAGCCGCCACCCGGACACGGGGCTCCCCCCCCCAGTCACACCGCAGCCGCCACCCGGACACGGGGCTCCCCCCCCCCAGTCACACCGCAGCCGCCACCCGGACACGGGGCTCCCCCCCCCCAGTCACACCGCAGCCGCCACCCGGACACGGGGCTCCCCCCCCCCAGTCACACCGCAGCCGCCACCCGGACACGGGGCTCCCCCCCCCAGTCACACCGCAGCCGCCACCCGGACACGGGGCTCCCCCCCCCCAGTCACACCGCAGCCGCCACCCGGACACGGGGCTCCCCCCCCCAGTCACACCGCAGCCGCCACCCGGACACGGGGCTCCCCCCCCCCAGTCACACCGCAGCCGCCACCCGGACACGGGGCTCCCCCCCCCCAGTCACACCGCAGCCGCCACCCGGACACGGGGCTCCCCCCCTCCCCCAGTCACACCGCAGCCGCCACCCGGACACGGGGCTCCCCCCCTCCCCCAGTCACACCGCAGCCGCCACCCGGACACGGGGCTCCCCCCCTCCCCCAGTCACACCGCAGCCGCCACCCGGACACGGGGCTCCCCCCCTCCCCCAGTCACACCGCAGCCGCCACCCGGACACGGGGCTCCCCCCCTCCCCCAGTCACACCGCAGCCGCCACCCGGACACGGGGCTCCCCCCCTCCCCCAGTCACACCGCAGCCGCCACCCGGACACGGGGCTCCCCCCCTCCCCCAGTCACACCGCAGCCGCCACCCGGACACGGGGCTCCCCCCCTCCCCCAGTCACACCGCAGCCGCCACCCGGACACGGGGCTCCCCCCCTCCCCCAGTCACACCGCAGCCGCCACCCGGACACGGGGCTCCCCCCCTCCCCCAGTCACACCGCAGCCGCCACCCGGACACGGGGCTCCCCCCCTCCCCCAGTCACACCGCAGCCGCCACCCGGACACGGGGCTCCCCCCCTCCCCCAGTCACACCGCAGCCGCCACCCGGACACGGGGCTCCCCCCCTCCCCCAGTCACACCGCAGCCGCCACCCGGACACGGGGCTCCCCCCCTCCCCCAGTCACACCGCAGCCGCCACCCGGACACGGGGCTCCCCCCCTCCCCCAGTCACACCGCAGCCGCCACCCGGACACGGGGCTCCCCCCCTCCCCCAGTCACACCGCAGCCGCCACCCGGACACGGGGCTCCCCCCCTCCCCCAGTCACACCGCAGCCGCCACCCGGACACGGGGCTCCCCCCCTCCCCCAGTCACACCGCAGCCGCCACCCGGACACGGGGCTCCCCCCCTCCCCCAGTCACACCGCAGCCGCCACCCGGACACGGGGCTCCCCCCCTCCCCCAGTCACACCGCAGCCGCCACCCGGACACGGGGCTCCCCCCCTCCCCCAGTCACACCGCAGCCGCCACCCGGACACGGGGCTCCCCCCCTCCCCCAGTCACACCGCAGCCGCCACCCGGACACGGGGCTCCCCCCCTCCCCCAGTCACACCGCAGCCGCCACCCGGACACGGGGCTCCCCCCCTCCCCCAGTCACACCGCAGCCGCCACCCGGACACGGGGCTCCCCCCCTCCCCCAGTCACACCGCAGCCGCCACCCGGACACGGGGCTCCCCCCCTCCCCCAGTCACACCGCAGCCGCCACCCGGACACGGGGCTCCCCCCCTCCCCCAGTCACACCGCAGCCGCCACCCGGACACGGGGCTCCCCCCCTCCCCCAGTCACACCGCAGCCGCCACCCGGACACGGGGCTCCCCCCCTCCCCCAGTCACACCGCAGCCGCCACCCGGACACGGGGCTCCCCCCCTCCCCCAGTCACACCGCAGCCGCCACCCGGACACGGGGCTCCCCCCCTCCCCCAGTCACACCGCAGCCGCCACCCGGACACGGGGCTCCCCCCCTCCCCCAGTCACACCGCAGCCGCCACCCGGACACGGGGCTCCCCCCCTCCCCCAGTCACACCGCAGCCGCCACCCGGACACGGGGCTCCCCCCCTCCCCCAGTCACACCGCAGCCGCCACCCGGACACGGGGCTCCCCCCCTCCCCCAGTCACACCGCAGCCGCCACCCGGACACGGGGCTCCCCCCCTCCCCCAGTCACACCGCAGCCGCCACCCGGACACGGGGCTCCCCCCCTCCCCCAGTCACACCGCAGCCGCCACCCGGACACGGGGCTCCCCCCCTCCCCCAGTCACACCGCAGCCGCCACCCGGACACGGGGCTCCCCCCCTCCCCCAGTCACACCGCAGCCGCCACCCGGACACGGGGCTCCCCCCCTCCCCCAGTCACACCGCAGCCGCCACCCGGACACGGGGCTCCCCCCCTCCCCCAGTCACACCGCAGCCGCCACCCGGACACGGGGCTCCCCCCCTCCCCCAGTCACACCGCAGCCGCCACCCGGACACGGGGCTCCCCCCCTCCCCCAGTCACACCGCAGCCGCCACCCGGACACGGGGCTCCCCCCCTCCCCCAGTCACACCGCAGCCGCCACCCGGACACGGGGCTCCCCCCCCTCCCCCAGTCACACCGCAGCCGCCACCCGGACACGGGGCTCCCCCCCCTCCCCCAGTCACACCGCAGCCGCCACCCGGACACGGGGCTCCCCCCCTCCCCCAGTCACACCGCAGCCGCCACCCGGACACGGGGCTCCCCCCCCTCCCCCAGTCACACCGCAGCCGCCACCCGGACACGGGGCTCCCCCCCCTCCCCCAGTCACACCGCAGCCGCCACCCCGGACACGGGGCTCCCCCCCTCCCCCAGTCACACCGCAGCCGCCACCCGGACACGGGGCTCCCCCCCTCCCCCAGTCACACCGCAGCCGCCACCCGGACACGGGGCCCCCCCCCTCCCCCAGTCACACCGCAGCCGCCACCCGGACACGGGGCTCCCCCCCTCCCCCAGTCACACCGCAGCCGCCACCCGGACACGGGGCTCCCCCCCTCCCCCAGTCACACCGCAGCCGCCACCCGGACACGGGGCTCCCCCCCTCCCCCAGTCACACCGCAGCCGCCACCCGGACACGGGGCTCCCCCCCCCAGTCACACCGCAGCCGCCACCCGGACACGGGGCTCCCCCCCCCAGTCACACCGCAGCCGCCACCCAGACACGGGGGCTCCCCAGTCACACCACAGCTTCACTTATAGGTGGCGTTTCATGAGGATAGCACTAGGACCTATGACAGTATGGGGCTGCTGATGTGTCCATTATTTCACAACTGAAGTGCAAAATGACAGACGCCCGATACTGACATCAGGGCTGTGGAGTCGGAGCTCATTTTGGTGGAGTCGAGGTCTGTATAAAATGCACCGACGTCGACAAAATATAATTCATTGGGGACAGTCGTGCAATGCAGAATGTGCTGAATATTTTACTAAACAAAAACATTTAGTATAATGCTTATATTTAAGTGAAAAATTTATTGTACAATGTGATCAGACATTTAATTATTTTATGATACAATAATCAAGATATTTAGAACATATTTATTGGATACTTTGGAACACAAAACTAATAAATTGTAAATAATATATATATATATATATATATATATATATATATATATATATTATGTTTTATCTAAATATCTTGATTATTGTATCATAAAATGATTAAATGTCTGATGGTCACATACACATGTTCATGTACTACAATACATTTTTCACCTAACTATAGGCAATATAAGTCGGTTCAAGAGAAATTGAGGAGTCGAAGGTTTGGCTTACCGACTCCACAGCCCTGACTGAAATTAAATTCCACACAACCTCCCCCCCCCCCCAAAAAAAAAAAAAAATCCATTGCAGCAAACCCTCAGCTGTTCACATAACACAGTAGTTGGGGCATTTAGGATTTTGACCAGCTCGAATCAGAACACTGCTACTGCTCACAGTTACCAGCCACTTCATATATTACTGAAAAGACCATAGATCTAGACAATGGAGCCCCCACACCGCCCCATAAAACTGCACATAAAGGGTTAATTAACCCATTACAGATAGCTGATTAATAATAGGAGACCCCCACAAATCTCACTTATTACCAGGTATCACTGAGCGTCCAACGTCACAAGCCACTAAGCTCTATTCACCCAAAATTTCTTGTGCCAAAAAAACAGTACAAGTGGCTGCTGAGCTTCTACCTGACCCCCAACTATATACACCTGTGCTGAAGCTCCGCCCATCAGACACCTGTGCTGAAGCTCCGCCCACCAGACACCTGTTCTGAAGCTCCGCCCACCAGACGACTGCGCTGAAGCTCCACCCACCTGACAACTCTGCTGAAGCTCTGCCCACCAGACACCTGATCTGAAGCTCTGCCCACCTGACAACTGCAAGGAGGCCTCTCATTAAGCTCCTTTATGCAGTCCAGTGGGAGGGGTCACAGCATTTCTATACTTTTGCTACTTTGCTGTTTTAATAATGAGCAGGTGTGTATACAGATGCCACTAAGATGGGGCCCGTCATACACAGCCTCATATCTGCGCCATAGAAGTCATTGGTAATGGACGTGAGAGTGAAATAACTAAACATGGAACACATTTCTCCAGTACAAAAAGTCTGTGTGCAATATCCGTACAAGATGACTCAAAAGACGATCCGTACATAGCGCAACATTCCGTACAAACTGTCCCAGGCGACCCTCCGTAATAGCGCAAAATTCCGTACAAATTGTCCCTCGTGTCCCTCCGTACACAGCGCTCTCATTCCGTACAAGCTGTCCCATGCATCCTTCCGTACACCGCATCATTCCGTACAAACTGTCCCACGCGTCCCTCCGTACAGAGTGCATCATTCCGTACAAATTGTCCCACAGCTCCCTCCGTATTGTACTTTATTGCTCTGCCTTCAACTAACATTCTCTTTTCATACAGCGTCTATCGGCTGTCATTTTACGACAGCTGTAAATGAAAGCACAGAGATGATGCGCGCCTGCTTTACGGCTGTTTGATTTTCAATCTGTTATTGTCTGTTCGGGGTCGTCATGGATCCTAACCGGATAATCCAGGCTCTGCGGGGCACCATCGACCCCAAGATGCGACTGGCGGCAGAAACTGAGCTAAACCAGGTGAGAGAGAGAGAGGGGGATACATCCCCCCTATGGGTAATAATCGCCTGCCCCAAAATCAAGCAATTAACTATGTGCAAAGCAGGAATGTTCCTCTTTTCCTCAGTTTTAGGGGGTTTTATGCTCCCAACCACAGTGAACATTTCACTACTGGGCAAGTAAATAGTAGAATCCGGTCACTGAGGGGCAATAATTGTAACGTAGAGCTGTCAGAAGTGAGGTTCCGCCCCGGAGTTGTCAGAAGTGAGGTTCCGCCCCGGAGTTGTCAGAAGTGAGGTTCTGCCCCGGAGTTGTCAGAAGTGAGGTTCCGCCCCGGAGTTGTCAGAAGTGAAGTTCTGCCCCGGAGTTGTCAGAAGTGAGGTTCGGCCCCGGAGTTGTCAGAAGTGAGGTTCGGCCCCGGAGTTGTCAGAAGTGAGGTTCGGCCCCGGAGTTGTCAGAAGTGAGGTTCCGCCCCGGAGTTGTCAGAAGTGAGGTTCCGCCCCGGAGTTGTCAGAAGTGAGGTTCCGCCCCGGAGTTGTCAGAAGTGAGGTTCGGCCCCGGTGTTGTCAGAAGTGAGGTTCCGCCCCGGAGTTGTCAGAAGTGAGGTTCCGCCCCGGAGTTGTCAGAAGTGAGGTTCCGCCCCGGAGTTGTCAGAAGTGAGGTTCCGCCCCGGAGTTGTCAGAAGTGAGGTTCCGCCCCGGAGTTGTCAGAAGTGAGGTTCCGCCCCGGAGTTGTCAGAAGTGAGGTTCCGCCCCGGAGTTGTCAGAAGTGAGGTTCGGCCCCGGCGTTGTCAGAAGTGAGGTTCGGCCCCGGAGTTGTCAGAAGTGAGGTTCGGCCCCGGCGTTGTCAGAAGTGAGGTTCGGCCCCGGAGTTGTCAGAAGTGAGGTTCGGCCCCGGAGTTGTCAGAAGTGAGGTTCGGCCCCGGAGTTGTCAGAAGTGAGGTTCGGCCCCGGAGTTGTCAGAAGTGAGGTTCGGCCCCGGAGTTGTCGGGAGTCGCTGCCCCCGGAGCAGAATCGGAGGATCATCGCCTCATCCTGACGCCTCCATTCTCTTCCAGTCCTACAAGATCATCAGCTTCGCCCCGACCCTACTGCAGATCATCGTGTCTGACGAGGTGGAGTTCCCTGTCCGCCAGGCAGGTGAGTGCACAGCAGCCGAACAGTGAGCGCAGCTCCGGAGCATAATATAGGGTCACTTATGTATGTAGACAGCGAGCGCACCAGCAGAATAGTGAGCGCATCTCTGGAGTATAATACAGGAGGTAACTCAGGATCAGTAATGTATGTACACCATGACTGCACCAGCAGAATAGTGAGTGCAGCTCTGGAGTATAATATAGGAGGTAACTCAGGATCAGTAATGTATGTACACAGTGACTGCACCAGCAGAATAGCGAGTGCAGCTCAGATGCACAATACAGGATCAGTACCATATATACACAGCAACCGCACCAGCAGTGTTGTGAGCGCAGCTCTGGAGTATAATACAGAATGTAACTGAGGATAGGAATGTAATGTAAGTACAAAGCGACTGTAGCAGCAGAATAGTGAGCGCAGCTCCAGAGCACAATACAGGATCAGCAATGTGTGTACACAGTGACTGCCCCAGCAGAAGAGGGAGTGCAGCTCTGGAGTATAATACAGAAGGTAACTCAGGATCAGTAATGTATGTACACAGTGACTGCACCAGCAGAATAGGGAGTGCAGCTCTGGAGTATAATACAGGATATATAATATGTGTGTATATAGTGTGAGGAGACGTCTTGTAATCTTTGGCGGCAGAGATTTATTTGTATAGTCACAGATTAGAGTACCGTCACACTTCAGCGACGCTCCAGCGATCCCACCAGCGATCTCACCTGGTCAGGATCGCTGCTGCGTCACTACATGGTCTCTGGTGAGCTGTCAATCAGGCAGATCTCACCAGTGACCAGCCCCCAGCTAGCAGCGATGCGTTGAAGCGATGCTGCGTTTGGTAACTAAGGTAAATATCAGGTAACCAAGCGCTTGGTTACCCAATATTTACCTTGGTTACCAGCGCACAATGCTTAGCGCTGGCTCCCTGCACTCGTAGCCAGAGTACACATCGGGTTAATAAGCAAACCGTTTTGCTTATTTACCTGATGTGTACTCTGGCTACTTGTGCAGGGAGTCGGCACTGGCAGCCTGAGAGCGGCGTACGCTAGTAACCAAGGTAAATATCGGGTAACCAAGCAAAGCCCTTTGCTTGGTTACCCGATATTTACCTTGGTTACAGCTTACCGCAGGCTTCCAGACGCCGGCTCCTGCTCCTTTCACATTCAGATCGTTGCTCTCTCGCTGTCACACACAGCGATGTGTGCTTCACAGCGGGAAAGCAACGAGCAAAAAATGAACCAGCACTGTGTGTAACGAGCAGCGATTTCACAGCAGGGGCCAGATCGCTGCTCAGTGTCACACACAGCGAGATCGCTAATGAGGTCACTGCTGCGTCACAAAAACCGTGACTCAGCAGCGATCTCGCTATGTGAGAAGTACCCTTTAGTCTCGTGCACTAGTCAAGCTCTGCTCTGCTCGGCCCGGCGCTCGCACTTGAGCTCTGCTCTGCTCGGCCCGGCGCTCGCACTTGGGCTCTGCTCTGCTCGGCCCGGCGCTCGCCCTCGAGCTCTGCTCTGCTCGGCCCGGCGCTCGCCCTCGAGCTCTGCTCTGCTCGGCCCGGCGCTCGCCCTCGAGCTCTGCTCTGCTCGGCCCGGCGCTCGCCCTCGAGCTCTGCTCTGCTCGGCCCGGCGCTCGCCCTCGAGCTCTGCTCTGCTCGGCCCGGCGCTCGCCCTCGAGCTCTGCTCTGCTCGGCCCGGCGCTCGCCCTCGAGCTCTGCTCTGCTCGGCCCGGCGCTCGCCCTCGAGCTCTGCTCTGCTCGGCCCGGCGCTCGCCCTCGAGCTCTGCTCTGCTCGGCCCGGCGCTCGCCCTCGAGCTCTGCTCTGCTCGGCCCGGCGCTCGCCCTCGAGCTCTGCTCTGCTCGGCCCGGCGCTCGCCCTCGAGCTCTGCTCTGCTCGCCCTCCTGACGCCGCTCGCCCTCCTGACGCCGCTCGCCCTCCTGACGCCGCTCGCCCTCCTGACGCCGCTCGCCCTCCTGACGCCGCTCGCCCTCCTGACGCCGCTCGGCCCTCCTGACGCCTCCCGGCCCGGCGCTCGGCCCTCCTGACGCCTCCCGGCCCGGCGCTCGGCCCTCCTGACGCCTCCCGGCCCGGCGCTCGGCCCTCCTGACGCTGCTCTCTGTCTCTCCCTGTCACAGCCGCCATCTACCTGAAGAACATGGTGTCTCAGTACTGGCCGGATCGGGAGCCCTTGGTCGGTGAAATCGTTTTCCCTTTTAACATTCATGAAAATGATCGTCATCAGATCCGGGAGAACATCGTGGAGGGGATCATCCGCTCCCCCGACCTTGTGAGGTGCGGGGCTGCAGGACGCGGGTGGGGGGCCCAATGTGGCGGCTTTAGTTCTCTGGGTAACGGTCTGATGTTTCCCCCCCAGGGCTCAGCTCACGCTGTGTCTGCGCGTCATCATTAAGTACGACTTCCCGGGGCGCTGGACCGGCGTGGTGGACAAGATCGGCTTCTACCTGCAGGCAGCGAACACTGGCAGCTGGATGGGCAGCCTCCTGTGCCTGTACCAGCTGGTGAAGACATACGAGTGAGGAAACTGGGGGACTATGGGGGAGCGCGGAGCAAAGCCGAGGAGTGGGGAGCAACAAGGTGTATTGGGGATCGATGTGTAGTGTAATAGAGGGGAATAGAGATCAGTGCGTAATGTAATAGAGGGGAGTAGGGATCGGTGTGTAATAGAGGGGAGTACTGATCAGTGTATAGTGTAATACAGGTGAGTAGGGCTCAGTGTGTAGTGTAATAGAGGGGAGTAGGGATCGGTGTATAGTGTAATACAGGTGAGTAGGGATCGGTGTGTAGTGTAATAGAGGGGAGTAGGGATCGGTGTGTAGTGTAATACAGGTGAGTAGGGATCGGTGTGTGGTGTAATAGAGGAGAGTAGGGATCAGTGTATAGTGTAATAGAGGAGAGTAGGGATCGGTGTATAGTGTAATAAAGGAGAGTAGGGATCGGTGTGTAGTGTAATACAGGTGAGTAGGGATCAGTGTAATAGAGGAGAGTAGGGATCGGTGTGTAGTGTAATACAGGTGAGTAGGGATCGGTGTGTAGTGTAATACAGGTGAGTAGGGATCGATGTGTAGTGTAATAGAGGAGAGTAGGGATCGGTGTGTAGTGTAATAGAGGAGAGTAGGGATCGGTGTGTAGTGTAATAGAGGGGAGTAGGGATCGGTGTGTAGTGTAATAGAGGAGAGTAGGGATCGGTGTATAGTGTAATAAAGGAGAGTAGGGATTGGTGTGTAATAGAGGAGAGTAGGGATCGGTGTGTAGTGTAATACAGGTGAGTAGGGATCGATGTGTAGTGTAATAGAGGAGAGTAGGGATCGGTGTATAATAGAGGGGGGAGTAGGGATCGGTGTGCACTGTTGTAGGGGGCCGCACTCTGCTCGCGGTTGTCGGCTCTGACCTCTGACCTGTCCTCCAGGTATAAGAAGGCGGAGGAGCGCGCCCCCCTGGTGGCCGCCATGCAGATTTTCCTGCCGCGCCTCCAGCAGCAGATCGTGCAGCTGCTCCCGGACCCCACACATTACTCTGTGCTGATGCAGAAGCAGATCCTGAAGATCTTCTACGCCCTCATCCAGGTAGATCACAGGGAGACGCCGCTCGTAGCAGATCCCGGCGGGGATCGATTGAGTCTGCCCCCCTCGTAGGAGATCCTGGCGTTGCTCCTTTGTGTCCGTCAACCCCACCCCCCTTCCTGTAGCAGATCCCAGGGGTGATCAATTGTCTGCCCCCCTTGTAGCAGATCCCGGTGGTGATCGCCTGGCATGCCGATGATCTGCCTGACCGTCACTCCTTGCACGCGGCAGCCACACCTGTCCCCCGCCTGTATGAGCCCAGAGACGTCTCTGTGGAGTATTTGGGGTCCCCGTTCTCTGACCCCAGCTCTCACCCTCTTTTTGCGTCTGTCCGCAGTACACTCTGCCGCTCCAGCTGGTGAACAATCAGACCATGACACAATGGATGGGAATATTCAGCAGCATCGCTGACCGTGACGTTCCTCCTGTAAGTGCCGCCCCTCCTGTCGCCGCCCCTCCTGTTGCTCCTCCTGTCGCCGCCCCTCCTGTTGCTCCTCCCATCACTGCCTTTCCCCCACGGTCTAGCTGGGTAATGCTCTTCACTCTTGTCCCAGGAAACCCTGCAGGTGGATGAGGACGACCGCCCGGAGCTGGTGTGGTGGAAGTGTAAGAAGTGGGCGCACCACATCATCACGCGCCTCTTTGAGCGGTAACTGCAGATTGTTATAGATAAGCCCTGTAGGACGCTGAGGCTCAGGGTCTATATACCAGACGGCCGCCATGTTATTCCCGCTCCTGTAGGATGCTGAGGCTCAGGGTCTATATACCAGACGGCCGCCATGTTATTCCCGCTCCTGTAGGAAGCTGAGGCTCTGGGTCTATATACCAGATGGCCGCCATGTTATTCCCGCTCCTGTAGGACGCTGAGGCTCAGGGTCTATATACCAGACGACCGCCATGTTATTCCCGCTCCGGTAGGGAGGTGGCGCCCACCGTAGATGTTCTCCACTGACCAAGGTTTTCTGTCTCTAGGTACGGGAGTCCCGGGAGCGTCACCAAGGAATACATCGAGTTCTCCGAATTCTTCCTGAAGACGTACGCGGTCGGGGTCTTACAGGTAAGAAGTGAATATTCTCTGGAATTCTAAGACATACGTCATGGAGTCCGGAGAGGAGGACGATGACCTCTGATGTCTCTGCCCCAGGTTCTCCTGAAAGTCCTAGAACTCCACAGACAGAAGCAGTACGTGGCCCCCCGAGTGCTACAGCAGACCCTGAACTACATGACCATGGGGGTCTCCCACGCCTGCACCTGGAAGATACTGAAGCCAAACATGCAGGTGAGACCGGCCTGCAGACAAGAGGACCAGTATAACCAGTGGTAACTTTTCCTGTATTATACTCCAGAGCTGCACTCACTATTCTGCTGGTGCAGTCACTGTGTACATACATTACATTTCTGATCCTGAGTTACCTCCTGTATTATACTCCAGAGCTGCACTCACTATTCTGCTGGTGCAGTCACTGTGTATATACATTACTTGTCCTGTGTGATACTCCAGAGCTGCACTCACTATTCTGTATTCTTGTAGAGTATTTCGGAGGAGGTCATTTTCCCTCTCATGTGCTATAAGGACGAGGATGAGGATTTGTGGCAGGATGACCCCTATGAGTACATCCGCATGAAATTTGGTAAGTCTTGGCGCCCCTCTGTCCCCCCCCCCGGTCACATGTCTGTTATCAGTCGATGTCGTGACACAAACTGGGTTTTGTCGCCCCCTGTAGATGTCTTTGAAGATTACGTCTCTCCCGCTTCGGCGGCGCAGAATTTCCTGCATACGGCCTCCAAGAAACGTAAGGAGGTGAGATGTGGCGGGCGTCTCCCGGTGGCGGGCGTCTCCTGGCGGCGGGCGTCTCCCGGCGGCTGGCGTCTCGGTGGAGCGTCGCTCTGGAGGAATGCTCACTGTGTGTCTCTGCTTCAGGTCCTCCCGAAGATGATGAACTTCTGCTATCAGATCCTCACCGCGTCATCTGTGGACCCCCGGAAATTAGACGGGGCTCTTCACGTTTTTGGGTCCCTGGCAGACATTTTATTGAAGGTAATATCTGGCTGCAATCACATAGTGCCGTGAGCGAGCCCCGTGATGGCCCCTCGGCTGCGCCCTCCGAGAATGATATCGTTATCACATGTATGGAGCATTATACATGTAGCCGGATGATTATAATTACAGAAATCCGTGTACAAGGACCAGATGGAGGTGTTCATCCAGAGCCACGTCTTCCCCCTGTTCATGTCAGAGCTGGGATACATCCGGGCACGGGTAAGTCTACAGGTATCTGAGGGTACCACGGTGTATACACCAGACACACGTACCCGCCAGTCCAGGGTCATTATCCGCCATCATATATTGCACGCTGTCCTATATGTCGCCCTCCTTCTTCTGTATCTCCAGGGGTCATTATCCCCATTATATATTGTCCACTGTCCTATATGTCGCCCTCCTTCTTCTGTATCTCCCGGGGTCATTATCCCCATCATATATTGCATGCTGTCCTATATATTGCCCTTTTTTTTTTTTTCTATATCTCCTGGGGTCATTATCCCCCATTTATATATTACATGCTGTCCTATATGTCGCCCTCCTTCTGTATCTCCCGGTGTCATTATCCCCCATTTATATATTACACGCTGTCCTATATATTGCCCTTTTTTTTTTTTTCTGTATCTCCTGGGGTGATTATCCCCCATTTATATATTACATGCTGTCCTATATGTCGCTCTCCTTCTTCTATATCTCCCAGGGTCATTATCCCCCTATATATATTACACACTGTCCTATATGTCGCCCTCCTTCTTCTGTGTCTCCCGGTGTCATTATCCCCATTATATATTGCACACTGTCCTATATGTCGCCCTCCTTCTTCTGTGTCTCCCGGTGTCATTATCCCCATTATATATTGCACACTGTCCTATATGTCGCCCTCCTTCTTCTGTATCTCCCGGGGTCATTATCCCCATTATATATTACATGCTACCCTATATGTCGCTCTCCTCCTTCTTCTGTGTCTCCCGGTGTCATTATCCCCATTATATATTGCACACTGTCCTATATGTCGCCCTCCTTCTTCTGTATCTCCCGGGGTCATTATCCCCATTATATATTACATGCTACCCTATATGTCGCCCTCCTCCTTCTTCTGTATCTCCCGGGGTCATTATCCCCATTATATATTGCACACTGTCCTATATGTCGCCCTCCTTCTTCTGTATCTCCCGGTGTTCTTCTTACACACTGCCCTATATGTCGCCCTCCTTCTTCTGTATCTCCCGGGGTCATTATCCCCATTATATATTACACACTGTCCTATATGTCGCCCTCCTCCTTCTTCTGTATCTCCCGGGGTCATTATCCCCATTATATATTGCACACTGTCCTATATGTCGCCCTCCTTCTTCTGTATCTCCCGGGGTTCTTATTACACACTGCCCTATATGTCACCCTCCTTCTTGTATATCTCGCAGGTCATTATCCTCCATCTTGTATTATCTGCTTACGAGTACATCATATAATAAAATGAAGGGTGTCATTCAAAAGTACAATTCATCCCACAAAAAACAAACCCTCACACGGCTATATTGATGGAAAAATAAGTTATAGCTCTTGGAATAAGGGGAGGAAAAAACAGAAGCTGAGATATCAGACTTAAAAACAAAGCATGTCCCGACCATCTGACATTAAAGCTTCTGATGGGTTGTCAGGTAAAGATGGCGGCCACGTTCTCTCGTTACTGCAGATTACCTCACACACTGACTGCTGGCGGAGGAGCAAGTGACCAGATCTGTCTCTTCCAATAGGAAAACACCTCACATGAGAAAGCCGCTTTGCTATTGGATGAGGCAGATGGCCTGATCCAATCACTTGCTTCGCCCACAGCAGCCACTGAACGAATATAAGGGCCGCTCAGTGTGTGAGGTAATTGCACTCGAGAGAACATGGCCGACATCTTTACCTGACAACCCATCCGTGAGCTCGCCCTGACAGGAAAGTGTGTCATTCTTTCATCCTTTTTCTGTCAGGACTAGCTTCTGGACAGGTTCTCAGGTAAAGATGTCGGCCATGTTCTCTCATTCGTGCAGATTACTTCACACACTGAACCAGAGAACATGGTCGACATCTTTACCTGAGAACCTGTCCGGAAGCTCGTCCTGACAGAAAAAGGATGAAGAATGACGCACTTTCCTGTCAGGGCGAGCTCACGGATGGGTTGTCCAGTAAAGATGTCGGCCATGTTCTCTTGTTAGTGCTGATTACCTCACACACTGACGGCTGGGGGAGGAGCAAGTCACCAGATCAAGCCATTGGACTCCTCAAATAGGAAAACGCCTCACATTAGAAAGCCGCTTTGCTATTGGATGAGGCAGATGAGCCTCATCTGTCACATGCTCCTCCCACAGCAGTCAGTGCAGATTACCTCACACACTAACACGAGAACATGGCCGCCATCTTTACCTGAGAGCCTGTCTGTAAGCTCGTCCTGACAGAAAAAGGATAAAAGAATGACGCACTTTCCTGTCAGGACGAGCTCACTGATGGGTTGTCCGGTAAAGATGTCGGCCATGTTCTCTTGTTAGTGCAGATTACCTCACACACTGACGGCTGAGGGAGGAGCAAGTGACCAGATCTGTCTCCTCCAATAGTAAAACATGTCACATGAGAAAGCCGCATTGCTATTGGATGAAGCAGATGGCCTAAGCCGATCACTTGCTCCGCCCACAGCAGCCACTGAACAGATATAAGGGCCGGTCAATGTGGGAGGTAATCTGCGCTAACGAGAGAACATGGCCGCCATCTTTACCTGAGAACTTGTCTGTAAGCTCATCCTGACAGAAAAAGGATAAGAGAATGACGCACTTTCCTGTCAAGACGAGCTCACTGATGGGTTGTCAGGTAAAGATGTCGGCCATGTTCTCTCGTTAGTGCAAATTACCTCACATGCTGACTGGCCCTAATGAGAGAACGTGGCCGACATCTTTTACCTGACCACCCATCATTGAGCTCGTCCTGACAGGAAAATGTGTCGTTCCTTTATCCTTTTCCTGTCAGGATGAGCTTACGGACATTTTCTGTGGTTCCTGTGTATGGTGCGGTGGTGTCCACCCTACAGTCAGCTGATCAGGGGGTGCGTGGTCCGGTGACCCGTACTCGGGGGTCCGGTGACCCATACTAGGTACTCCTCTGCTTTCTCGCAGTGCTGTTGGGTGCTCCACTCATTCAGTACCCTGAAATTCCACAACGAGCTGAACCTCAGGAACGCGGTGGAGCTGGCGAGGAAGAGCCTGCTGGAAGACAAGGAGCTGCCGGTGAAAGTGGAGGCCGCCATCGCCTTGCAGAGATTAATAAGCAACCAGTGCGCAGGTAAGTGCTGCCATCGTGTGGAGTCAGCTAGGTCTACACCTGAGACCCCGAAACCAATGTGCTCGTTCCCCCACCAGCTAAGGAGCACATGAGGCCGTACATCCGACACGTCATGCAGGAACTTCTGCACATCGTCCGAGAGACCGAGAACGACGACCTTACCAACGTCATACAGAAGATGATCTGCGAGTACAGCCAGGAGGTGGCGCCCATCGCCGTCGACATGACCCGCCACTTGGTAAATGGGAGGTTTGGGGATGTAAGCGGTGCCTTGGTGTGATGGGATTTGGTACAAGAGGACGAGGTAGCGGCTTGTCTCACGCCGAGGTCCATGCGGGACTTTGCTTTATCTGGTGCTTTTCTCTCTCAGGCGGAGATCTTTGTGAAAGTTCTGCAAAGCGAGGAATACGAGGAGATGGAAGACAAGACGGTGATGGCGATGGGGATCCTGCACACCATCGACATTGTGCTGACCGTGGTGGAGGATCACACAACCGTGCGTAATCCCTTCACCCGCAATTCATCATCAGCAACGCCGATCCTTACTATAGCGGATTTGTCTTATTTATTGCTCTATTTACAGGTGAAGCAGCAACTGGAGGGAATCTGTCTGCAAATAGTGGGGCTAGTGCTCCAAAAACACATCATAGGTAGAGTATCCAGATCAACCCAAACCGCTCACTGCTACTTATTATAGTCTATCTGTATTATACTCCAGAGCTGCACTCACTATTCTGCTGGTGCAGTCACTGTGCACATACATTACTGATCCTCAGTTACTCCTGTATTATACTCCAGAGCTGCACTCACTATTCTGCTGGTGCAGTCACTGTGTACATACATTACATTACTGATCCTGAGTTACCTCCTGTATTATACTCCAGAGCTTCACTCACTATTTTGCTGGTGCAGTCACTGTGTACATACATTACATTACTGATCCTGAGTTACCTCCTGTATTATACTCCAGAGCTGCACTCACTATTCTGCTGGTGCAGTCACTGTGTACATACATTACATTACTGATCCTGAGTTACCTCCTGTATTATACTCCAGAGCTGCACTCACTATTCTGCTGGTGTAGTCACTGTGTACATACGTCATATTATTGGACTCCACCAGCAGAACAGAAAATTTGGAGTATGATGCATGATGTACACAATGACTGCACCAGCAGAATAGTGAGTGCAGCTCTGGAGTATAATACAGGAGGTAACTCAGGATCAGTAATGTATGTACACAGTGACTGCACCAGCAGAATAGCGAGTGCAGCTCTGGAGTATAATACAGGAGGTAACTCAGGATCAGTAATGTATGTACACAGTGACTGCACCAGCAGAATAGCGAGTGCAGCTCTGGAGTATAATGCAGGCTGTATAATCTCGCCTTTTTCCTTTGCAGAGTTCTACGAGGAGATCTTGACCTTGGCTTACACTCTCACCATGCAGACCATTTCCCCGCAGATGTGGCACCTCCTTGGGATCATGTATGAAGTCTTTGAGCGGGATTGCTATGAGTATTTCACAGGTTTGGACCCTGTTGCTTCCGATTTTCCCGCTGCCTCTTGTCTCCGCTCCCGTTGATTTGGCGCCTCGCGTTCTCTCTTTGCTGTAGACATGATGCCGCTGCTGTACAACTACATCACTGTGGATACGGAGACGCTGCTGTCCAACCCCAAGCACCTAGAGATTATATACACCATATGTAAGAAGGTGAGGAGGGGTACCGGGCGGCCGGACGTGGGCACGTACCCAGCAATTAAGTCAGTGATGGACCCGGTAACTGTATCCTCTCCAGGTGCTGACGGGCGACGCCGGTGAAGACGCCGAGTGTCACGCAGCCAAACTTCTGGAGGTCATCGTCCTGCAGTGTAAAGGAAGAGGGATTGATCAGGTGACTTAGGCCCTCTTCGCACGCTGCGTTTTTTGCCATGTTTTTGGGTACAGTTTGTTGCCCAAAACTGCATTCATTGTCTTCACCAGCAAAGTCTGAGAATTCAGAAAGGCTGTGCGCACGTTGCTGTTTTCCTGCTTGCCGTTTTGGTGCAGAAAAAAGAAGCCGCATGTCACTTCTTTCATTTTGTCACTGCATTTCGGAGGGCTGGCAAATCAATCCCCGCTGACTCTGGGTCTGCGGGGGTTCGATTCCCGGTATCTGACCTCATGCAGGTCCCCATATAAAGTTCATGAGGACCAGAATCCAGCGCAAAGGGTAGGAGCAAGTGCTTCATACTTGCCGATCACTGGCGCGGCTTTCACACTGCTCCCGCAGCCTCTCATTCTTCTTCCCGGGCCGCTCATTAGGCTCATGCATATTCACTGCACCCGCTCATTAGGCTCATACATATTCACTGCTTCCCCAACTCACCAGTGGCTGTGATTGGTTGCAGTCAGGCCCTCCCCCACGCTGAGTGACAGCTGTCTGCCTGCAACCAATCATAGACGCCTGTGTGCAGGTCTATATCGAACAGTAAAATAAATAATTTTAAAAACCAGCGTACGGTCCCCCTCTATTTTGATACCCAGCCAAGATAAAGCCCCACAGCTGGGGGCTGGTATTCTCAGACTGGGGAGGCCTACTGTTATTAGGTTGCCCCTCAGCCTCAAAGTATCAGCCATCCATTAGATGCGACAGTCCCGGCACTTTACCAGGCTCTTCCCAATTGCTTTGGTGCGGTGGCAATGGGGGTAATAAGGAGTTAATAGCAGCCTATAACTGACACAAAGTCCTAGAGTAGTGATGGCATGCGTCTGAGACACGCCACCATCACTAAACTGTAAGTGAAACTAAATAAACACAAACACCGAAAAATCCTTTATTTGAAATAAAAGACAAAAAGCCCCCTCTGTCACCACTTTATTAACCCCCAAAACTCCCCTCCAGGTCCGACGTAATCCACACGAGGTCCGACAACGCTTCTAGCTTTGCTACATCTCACAGCGAGCGGCCATAGAACAAGACTGCCCGCTCTGAGTCCTCCACCTGCGGCTCACTGCAGTCACGGCCTGATTTGCGGTCACAAGTGGAGGAGTCCAACTGTGACAGCAAATCAGCAGAGTGACTGAGTCAGTACAGTCAGTAGCGTGACATCTCTCAGGTTAGTCGCAGCCACAGGGTGTCAGAGTGAACTCGAGTGAACCCATGACATCACTGCTGCGACACCCGAGGTAGTGCGGTGCACGCACCTGTGATGTCACGGGTTCACTAAAGTTAATTGTGATACCGTGTGGCTGTCACTAACCTGAGAGATGTCACATTACTCACTTCAGTCACTCTGGTTACTTGCTATCACAGGTGGAGGACTCCAGATGTGACCGTAAATCACCTGAGTGACGGCACCGCTGATAGCGAGACTCACTTCAGTCGTTGCGTGGAGCTCACAGCGGGCAGTCATGTTCTATAGCATTCGCTGTGAGCGGCAGATGTAGCAGTGCTGGAAGCCTCGTGGCACCTTGTGTGGATTACGTCGAACCTGCAGGTGCTTTGGGGTTAATAAAGTGGTGACAGAGGGGGCTTTTTTTGCATTTATTTCAAATTAAGGGTTTTTGGGTGTTTTGTGTTTTTACTTTCCCTTACAGATTAGTGATAGGGGGGTCTCGTAGACGCTGCCATCACTAATCCATAGTAGAGCAGCCATATTATTACTATGCTAAATCTGTCTTTTACCTGCACAAGCTTCAGTCGTAAGCAGAGCCGCAATTCCAGACACAGCCATAAAGACGAGAGTGGCGCTGTTTTCTAGACTTGGGAATATATATATATATATATATATATATAATATATATATATATATGAGTAGGAGGGCTGAGATGACGCCTGTCCTTGATTTCCCGCAGTGTATCCCGCTGATCGTGGAGGCGGTGCTGGAGCGTTTAACGCGAGGGGTTAAGTCCAGCGAGCTGCGCACCATGTGCCTGCAGGTGGCAATCGCCTGCCTGTACTATAATCCGCCGCTGCTCATGAACACCCTGGAGCAAATCCGGTTCCCCCACAGCTCGGAGCCCATCACCGCGCAGTTCATCAACCAGTGGGTCAACGACACAGACTGCTTCCTGGGGTGAGTGCTGCCCCCCCGGGGTCACTCGGGCCTTTTCATCGATGTGTATGTGAGTGATGGAGGCAGCCGAGCTATGGACCGGTGGGAGATCACCCGGGACTGACCCCCCTCACCCCCTTACAGGCTGCACGACCGGAGGATGTGTATAGTTGGCCTCTGCATCCTCATGGACCTCCCCAGTAGACCCGCTGCCGTGAGCGCTGCAGCCTCCGTCATCGTGCCCTCCATACTCCTCCTGTTCTTTGGAGTCAGGCAGTTGTGCGCTCACCGAACCCATCAACACAGGCGGACATTATCCCGCGCCAACAAATCCGAAAACGAGGAAAACGGTAAATGCAGAACATGAACCTAAGAGAAATCGTGCCGCTGTGCCATGCCCGCGACGCCCCTCTGCGCCATGCCCGCGACGCCCCTCTGCGCCATGCCCGCGACGCCCCTCTGCGCCATGCCCGCGACGCCCCTCTGCGCCATGCCCGCGACGCCCCTCTGCGCCATGCCCGCGACGCCCCTCTGCCCCATGCCCGCGACGCCCATCTGCCCCATGCCCGCGACGTCCCTCTGCGCCATGCCCGCGACGCCCCTCTGCCCCATGCCCGCGACCCGCCTCTCTGTCCCATGCCCGCGACCCTCCTCTCTGTCCCATGCCCGCGACGCGCCGCCGCCTCTGAATCCTGCTCCTGATTGCAGCATTATAATGGGGTTTATAGCTGCAGTCGTCCTCACCCAGTAATGATATTTTTGTTAGAGGAGATCCCGAGTGATGAGGAGGAGGCCGGCAGCCAGGCCATGCAGCAGAACGCCGGAGAGGACGACGAGGAGGAGGACGATGAGGACTGGGACGACGAAGCTTTAGAGGAGACGGCACTGGAAGCGTTCCACACCACCCTGGACTACCAGGGGGCCATGGACGAGCATCAGCTCTTCACAGACACCTTGTTGGGTGAGTGCCTGCGTTTCTGCACTGTTTGCATCGGTCAGACCCTCAGAGCAGAAATCTTGAGTCGCTCTCGCTCACAGGTGTACAGAGCAGGGACCCGGCCTGGTATCACTCGCTGACGGCCTCGCTCAGCAATGACCAGAAGAAGCAGATGCAGGAGATCTACACGATGACAGAG
The DNA here is from genome assembly GCF_048569485.1 of Anomaloglossus baeobatrachus. Taxonomy (NCBI): domain Eukaryota; kingdom Metazoa; phylum Chordata; class Amphibia; order Anura; family Aromobatidae; genus Anomaloglossus; species Anomaloglossus baeobatrachus. The sequence goes on along the minus strand of NC_134356.1, from coordinate 12,545,246 downwards.
CAGAGGAAGGCGGCCGGTGAGTGAGTGACAAGGCGGGTGGTGAGTGAGTGGGTGGTCAGCGAGTGGTGGGGCGGGCGGCCGGTGAATGGCGGGTGGCCAGCGAGTGGTGGGGCGGGCGGTGAGTGGTGTGGTGGGCGGGCGGTGAGTGGGGTGGCCAGCGAGTGGTGGGGCGGGCGTGCAGTGAGAGATCTGCTGATAATCGCGGTCTTGTGGTTTTCTTCCTCCTCAGTGTCGCGGAGCCTCGAGCAGCCGCTCTCCCCGCAGACTGTCTGCGCCTCTCAGCACGTCGGCCAGTGAAGGACATTGCCAGGAACTCTGGGACTTTTGTATTTTAAAATTTTGTAAAGCAAATCGAGATTACGAGGGTTTTACTGCCGGGGTCCGGACCATGCAGAGAACACAATTGGGGTGTTTTTTTTTGTTGTTTTTTTTTTAAGTTTGAAAATTATGCCACAGACTGAGGACGGCGCGCAACACGAAGGGATCCGGGATTCTGTTTTCTGCACTTTCACTCGTTTTTTCATTCAGTATTTGCCACTGATCTGTGACGGACAGACACACTGCAGCGCTGGCACGTCATCATTCCGATGTGCTGCTAGCCTCGCCCCCGAGGAGCCGGAGACCGGACTACATTACAAGGATTTTAAATAACTGATGTAAAGCTGAAGAGCAAACTTTATCATGATCGTCTTTAAATAAAGAAATGTGTTCAAATGCAGCACAAAAAGCAAAACCGCACTAGATCTGCTTCATGCCGCCCTATACAACACCACCGCAATCATATCATAAGCGCTATAGTGTTATAACTAATGTAGTAATCATACACTGTCTACTATGATACTGCTCCTATGTACAAGAATATAACTACTATAATACTGCCCCTATGTACAAGAATATAACTGCTATAATACTACCCCCTATGTACAAGAATATAACGACTATAATACTGCCTTCTATATACAAGAATATAACTACTATAATACTGCCCCTATGTACAAGAATATAACTACTATAATACTGCCCCTATATACAAGAATATAACTACTATAATACTGCCCCCTATATACAAGAATATAACTACTATAATACTGCCCCTATGTACAAGAATATAACTACTATAATACTGCCCCTATATACAAGAATATAACTACTATAATACTGCCCCCTATATACAAGAATATAACTACTATAATACTGCCCCTATGTACAAGAATATAACTACTATAATACTGCCCCTATGTACAAGAATATAACTACTATAATACTGCCCCTATATACAAGAATATAACTACTGTAATACTGCCCCTATATACAAGAATATAACTACTATAATACTGCCCCCTATGTACAAGAATATATCTACTATAATACTGCCCCTATATACAAGAATATAACTACTATAATACTGCCCCCTATGTACAAGAATATAACTACTATAATACTGCCCCCTATGTACAAGAATATAACTACTATAATACTGCCTCTATATACAAGAATATAACTACTATAATACTGCCCCCTATATACAAGAATATAGCTACTATAATACTGCCCCGATGTACAAGAATAGAACTACTATAATACTGCCCCTATATACAAGAATATAGCTACTATAATACTGCCCCGATGTACAAGAATAGAACTACTATAATACTGCCCCCTATATACAAGAATATAACTACTATAATACTGCCCCCTATATACAAGAATATAACTACTATAATCCTGCCCCTATGTACAGGAATATAACTACTATAATACTGCCCCTATGTACAAGAATATAACTACTATAATACTGCCCCCTATGTACAAGAATATAACTACTATAATACTGCCCCTATGTACAAGAATATAACTACTATAATACTGCCCCTATATACAAGAATATAACTACTATAATACTGCCCCTATGTACAAGAATATAACTACTATAATACTGCCCCTATATACAAGAATATAACTACTATAATACTGCCCCCTATGTACAAGAATATAACTACGGTACTATAATACTGCCCCTATATACAAGAATATAACTACTATAATACTGCCCCCTATATACAAGAATATAACTGCTATAATACTGCCCCTAGGTACAGGAATATAACTACTATAATACTGCCCCTATGTACAAGAATATAACTACTATAATACTGCCCCCTATGTACAAGAATATAACTGCTATAATACTGCCCCTATGTACAGGAATATAACTACTATAATACTGCCCCTATGTACAAGAATATAACTACTATAATACTGCCCCTATGTACAAGAATATAACTACTATAATACTGCCCCTATGTACAAGAATATAACTACTATAATACTGCCCCTATGTACAGGAATATAACTACTATAATACTGTCCCTATGTACAGGAATATAACTACTATAATACTGCCCCCTATGTACAGGAATATAACTACTATAATACTGCCCCTATATACAAGAATATAACTACTATAATACTGCCCCTATATACAAGAATATAACTACTATAATACTGCCCCCTATGTACAAGAATATAACTACGGTACTATAATACTGCCCCTATATACAAGAATATAACTACTATAATACTGCTCCTATGTACAGGAATATAACTACTATAATACTGCCCCTATGTACAAGAATATAACTGCTATAATACTGCCCCTATGTACAGGAATATAACTACTATAATACTGCCCCTATGTACAAGAATATAACTACTATAATACTGCCCCTATGTACAAGAATATAACTACTATAATACTGCCCCTATGTACAGGAATATAACTACTATAATACTGTCCCTATGTACAGGAATATAACTACTATAATACTGCCCCCTATGTACAGGAATATAACTACTATAATACTGCCCCTATATACAAGAATATAACTACTATAATACTGCTCCCTATATACAAGAATATAACTGCTATAATACTGCCCCTATGTACAAGAATATAACTACTATAATACTGCTCCTATGTACAGGAATATAACTACTATAATACTGCCCCTATGTACAAGAATATAACTACTATAATACTGCCCCTATGTACAAGAATATAACTACTATAATACTGCCCCTATGTACAGGAATATAACTACTATAATACTGCCCCCTATGTACAGGAATATAACTACTATAATACTGCCCCCTATGTACAAGAATATAACTACTATAATACTGCCCCTATATACAAGAATATAACGACTATAATACTGCCCCTATATACAAGAATATAACTACTATAATACTGCCCCCTATATACAAGAATATAACTACTATAATACTGCCCCCTATGTACAAGAATATATCTACTATAATCCTGCCCCTATGTACAGGAATATAACTACTATAATACTGCCCCTATGTACAAGAATATAACTACTATAATACTGCCCCCTATGTACAAGAATATAACTACTATAATACTGCCCCTATGTACAAGAATATAACTACTATAATACTGCCCCGATGTACAAGAATATAACTACTATAATACTGCTCCTATGTACAAGAATATAACTACTATAATACTGCCCCTATATACAAGAATATAACTACTATAATACTGCCCCCTATTTACAAGAATATTACTACGGTACTATAATACTGCCCCCTATGTACAGGAATATAACTACTATAATACTGCCCCTATATACAAGAATATAACTACTATAATACTGCCCCTATATACAAGAATATAACTGCTATAATACTGCCCCCTATATACAAGAATATAACTGCTATAATACTGCCCCTATGTACAAGAATATAACTACTATAATACTGCCCCTATGTACAGGAATATAACTACTATAATACTGCCCCTATGTACAGGAATATAACTACTATAATACTGCCCCCTATGTACAGGAATATAACTACTATAATACTGCCCCTATATACAAGAATATAACTACTATAATACTGCCCTCTATATACAAGAATATAACTACTATAATACTGCCCCCTATAAACAAGAATATAACTGCTATAATACTGCCCCCTATGTACAAGAATATAACTACTATAATACTGCCCCTATGTACAAGAATATAACTACTATAATACTGCCCCTATGTACAAGAATATAACTACTATAATACTGCCCCTATGTACAAGAATATAACTACTATAATACTGCTCCTATGTACAAGAATATAACTACTATAATACTGCCCCCTATGTACAAGAATATAACTACTATAATACTGCTCCCTATGTAGAAGAATATAACTACTATAATACTGCCCCCTATATACAAGAATATACCTACTATAATACTGCCCCCTATGTACAAGTATATAACTACTATAATACTGCCCCCTATATACAAGAATATACCTACTATAATACTGCCCCCTATGTACAAGAATATAACTACTATAATACTGCTCCCTATGTACAAGAATATAACTACTATAATACTGCCCCCTATATACAAGAATATACCTACTATAATACTGCCCCTATGTACAAGAATATAACTACTATAATACTGCCTCCTATGTACAAGAATATACCTACTATAATACTGCCCCCTATGTACAAGAATATAACTACTATAATACTGCCCCCTATGTACAAGAATATAACTACTATAATACTGCCCCTATATATAAGAATATAACTACTATAATACTGCCCCTATGTACAAGAATATAACTACTATAATACTGCCCCTATGTACAAGAATATAACTACTATAATACTGCCCCTATGTACAAGAATATAACTACTATAATACTGCCTCTATATACAAGAATATAACTACTATAATACTGCCCCTATATACAAGAATATAGCTACTATAATACTGCCCCGATGTACAAGAATATAACTACTATAATACTGCCCCCTATGTACAAGAATATAACTACTATAATACTGCCCCTATATACAAGAATATAACTACTATAATACTGCCCCTATATACAAGAATATAACTACTATAATACTGCCCCTATGTACAAGAATATAACTACTATAATACTGCCCCTATATACAAGAATATAACTACTATAATACTGCCCCCAAGCTGTGAGGTTGTGTGTGAGCAGTTCTCCTGATGTCTGGAGCAAGCCCAGGGCGGGGCCCCCCTGGGCGGGGAAGCTCCCCAGGCAAGGCCCAGGCTTCCCGGCCTACACTGGGACACGGCTCCCAGGCCTCTTCTATTGGGAATACCACCCCCAGAGTTGTTGTGAGACCTGTGAGTGTTGCACAAAGCTCCAGCAAGAAAGGAGAAAGTAAGGAATCCATGTGTCATGTTTTGGGAGGAAAACAAACTCCAAGTGCAGTAATGAAGCCAGAAGTGAGTGAAGGAAAGAAACAAAGTGTGAAGTCTTATGATTCCTCCAGAGATCCCCCGGTCAGTGCACAGCTCCAGCCAGGAGCTCAGCTTCCATCACCGTCAGCTGTGCAGCTCAGCTCTCCGGCCCGCAGACAGAGGACATCTTTGGAGAAGCAGACCCTGCAGGAGAATCTCCAGCAGCAGCATGTGGTGTCCGGCATGGCGAGCTCAGGCCGCACCAGGTCGCAGTCCAGTGCCAGCGGTAAGCAAGTCCCAGTGCCTGGGTCCAGCAAGGCCACCATGCAGACATCTGTGGTGGAGGCCTCTGACAAGCCTGTATTCAAGGTCCCTGCACCTGTGGCCAAGCCTGAAGCTGTGGAGACGGGGCGTGCGCCCGAGCTGCAGCTGGCAGAGGAGATACCTGGACTGGTAAGGAAGATGGGTGAGTTGCAGACACACAAACAAATGCTGCAAAGTGAAATAGACTTTATTTACCACCTGAAGAGAGGTGACCCTGATAACAATGCCGCGTATGACATGAGGCTGAATGCGCTGGGTGTGGACTTGGCCGGGGTGGTACAAGACATGGACTGTTGTCTGGAGGCGATGGGGCCCCTGAAGGAGACCTACGTGAATCGGGAGCGGTTTGCCTCCTATACACAAGACTGTGCTGTGGAGACCAGGACCCCCCACATAAAGTCAGAGACTGTTCAGGACGAGACCCCCCAGCAGCAGGCACGGCCGGTGGTACAGGCGGCACGCTTCTGCTTCCAGGAGGGAGCACCACTGCAGCAGCAGGGACAGCCTGTAGAGTCTGAACAGGAGCATACGCCTCAGACTCCAGCAGAGGCACCACAAGTCTCAGCATGCTCCTCACAGGAGCAGGACAGTATGTCTGAGACTGATTGTGCTGATGAGGCCGGTGCACAGCCTGGGGATAGTTACGCTGTGCCTGTGGGGTCGGGGGCTGGAGGGGATTCACAATCTGTGATGGACGTTGTACTGTCTGACAATGATGCTGCTCATGTTAATGTACATGACATATGTGACTATCCCCCTTTACCATCTAGTCCACAAGGTGTGACAGCCCCCCCTGCTGCAGATCCTCTCCCTGTCAGTCAGCCCAGTGTGACCCAGCGGGTGCCCCCCAGGAACGCCTGGAGCCGCGGCGCCCCATCCTTCACCTCTAGTGCCAGATATACCGGCCAGACGTTTAAACGTATCAATGTTGTGCGTTTTAAGTACATAGGTCCCAAGGAGGATCTGCCGCAGCGCAGATATGTGGTGAGGGAGCTGCTGTGCCGCCAGATGGGGTTTGTGGTACATGAGATCCTGGCGGTCTCTAATCTGCAGGACAGGCAGGGCTATGAGGTCAGTTTCAAGCTCGTTGGTGATCTGGACAGATTCTGGGCCCATTATCCCAAGTTCAGGGACACTGAGGGCTGGAATAAGTTTTTGTTGGTTCCCATTTCCAGGCCAGATACTGTTACAGTAAATGTCACCTTCTGGAATGAGGCCGTTCCCCCACAGGACATCGAGGTGTGGCTCCGGAGGCATTGTGACCTCGTCTCTGATCTCACCAAAGTCAGGGATGAGGATGGTATCTGGACAATGGGGTGGAAGGTACAGGTGAAGCTGAGGCAATATAATAATATCACTGCCCACCTACCCAACTCCTTCTTCATTGGGAGGGAGAAGGGGAGATGTTACTACCCCGGGCAGCCCAGAAAATGCTTCAAATGTGGTGGAAAGGGTCATCTGGCTAATGCCTGTACTGTGGTGAAGTGCAGCCTGTGTGGGGAAATTGGCCATGTCGCTGCAGATTGTCGGGACGTCCGGTGCAACCTCTGTGGTAGGATGGGCCATCCTCACAGGGACTGTCCAGACGCCTGGCACAACATCTGCAGAGAGTTACCGGATGAGGATGTGATGGCAGGGGCTGAGGCTCAGGAGGTAGTTGAGCTGGTGGCAGAGGCTCAGGAGGAGGATGTAATGTCAGGAGAGATACCGACCAACTCAGATGCCCACCAGGAGTCCGCCTATGTGACACCAGAGCAGCAGGGTACAAAGAGGAACATGGAGGTTGTCCCTCAGGTCCAGCAGCCTCAGGTAGGCCCCTCTTCTGCATCACTCTTTGTATCTGAGGACTGGAGTGTTAAGCACAATAAGAGGAAGAAAAAAAATGCGTCCTCTCGTAAACCTGAGGCAGAATATGACTCTGGTCAGAGTGCTAGCAAGAAGGTCCAGGGTTCTGCTGAAGTGATGGTCGTGTCCGGCAGGTATGGGGTGTTATCAGAGTCTAATGATGAGGACTATGAGAACGAGTTGAGGAAAATTGATGCTGAATGTGACAGGGACGTCGAGGACCATCCCCCGCCGAAAAGGAAGCCCATTTCTGTAGACCCTCAGGTAGAGACTGACATGGACACCAGTGGTGGACAGAACATCTTTGACTCATGATGATGGCTGTTACTCTGCTCCTTTTATACTGTGTTGTGATGGCCGGGTTCTCATTAACAATAACCTCGAGTAATGTGAATAGTATTAAGGTGAGGAGGACGAGACATACGGTATATGAACATCTCCGATACCTGGGCACTGATGTCATCTTCCTGCAGGAGACGCGACTGACATCTCTGGGGCTTATGAGGGAGGCTGAGAGGGAATGGCGGTCCGGTCCATCATTCTGGTCATTGGCTGTGGAGCCTTACGCCGGGGTCGCTGTCCTGTTTAGCACCAATGACGTGACTGTACATAGGATGACGGAGGTGGTCATGGGGAGGTGTCTGGTTCTGGAAGTCACTATCCATGGTAGGCGACTCCGGCTTATTAACATCTATGGGCCACAGACGGTGACTGACAGGATCCAGCTTTATAATGACGTCAAGCCTTACCTCTTCACTTCTCTTCCAGTGGTGATGGCAGGGGACTTTAATGCGATACTGTCATCAGGTGACAGTTCCTCAGGCAGGACAGTGACCAGGGATGGTAAGGTCCTACAGAACATCATAACACAGGCAGGGCTGACTGACGCTTTCACACAGGGAGGTCGGCAGCCTAAGTTCACATATTCTTGTTCCAACAGAAGCAGTAGGATAGATTTTGTGTTTGTGAGTCCTACTGAGGCTGTCGGCGCCCTGAGTGAGAAGGTCGTCCCTTACTCTGATCACCTCGCTTTGTGCTTGTGCCTAGGGGTCTCTACCCGTCCGGACGTTGGTAGAGGGTTGTGGAGGCTTAATTCCAGTCTCCTGGATGATGTTTATGTCCAGAATCGTATCCACTCTCTTATGGAGCTTCATCTAGACAGGGCTGACTTCTATGACAACGTGACCGACTGGTGGGAGGACGTCAAGGAGGATATCAGATCCCTCTTACAGAGACTGTCAGTTAATAAAGGGAGGAATAAGTACAGCCAGTACCTAAGACTGCGTAAAGAATTGGAGTCATTGTATTCGGCGGGTGGGGATGACAGAGTAAGGATTAACCGGCTGAAATCTGAGATAAGGCAGTATCAGTACAGTAGGTACACCTCCCTGGTTCTTGAGCGAGATTATGGGTCCTTAGGGGCCCCTGATCCGTTTGAGAATTGCAGGGAGAGGGTGGCCAAGAAAATGGTCACAGGTCTCACTGATTCCCAGGGTGTATTGCAGGATTCACGGGAGGGTATCCTGGGGGTGGTGAGATCTTACTATGCTGACTTGTTTCAGAGGAAGGTTTTGGATAGAGATAAGATGGCTCAATTCTTGGAGGCAACTCCAGTGCCTGATACTTATGATCTGGACTTTTCTCCTTTGACAGCAAAATTAACGGTGGAGGAAGTTAAGGAGGCTATTAATAAATTATGTCTGAAGAAGGCACCAGGTCCAGATGGTATTACAGCAGAGTTTTATAAGAAATTTAGAAACCTCCTGGCTCCAATCCTTGTGGATGTGTATAGCAATTGCCTAGAAACTCACCTGATGCCTCCATCCATGAGAGTCTCCTCGTTGGTTCTGCTGTCTAAGGGTAAAGAGCCGAGCGACATCAGGAACTGGAGGCCGATTGCCCTCCTGAATGTGGACAGGAAGATTCTGGCAAAGATCCTCTTTTCTAGATTAGTCTGTTTGTCTCCGGCACTGTTGGCAGGCTCTCAGTTTGGCACAGTAAAAGGGCGGAACATCTCTGGAGCAGTCATCTCGATACGGGAGATGTTCGAGAGATGTAAAGCTCAGCGGTGTGGGAGATATGTTGTGAGTCTGGACCAGGCTAAAGCCTTTGACAGGGTTGATCATGACTATCTGTGGGCGACTTTGTCAAAGTACGGTATTCCGGGAAAATTTGTGGATTGGCTGAAGACACTGTACAGAGAGGCGGTGAGCTTTCCTCTGATTAATGGTTGGCAGGGTGACACTTTTGGAGTTGAGGCAGGGGTGAGACAGGGCTGCCCATTGAGTCCACTCCTGTATGTTTTTGCCCTGGACCCGTTTCTGAGGTCACTGCAGGAGTGCGATTTTCAGGGGGTGTCGGTCCCCCACTGCTTGCCTCTGAATGTTGTTGCCTATGCGGATGATGTGACGTTGGTGATCTCCAATCCTCATGAGGTGCAGATGTTATCTGCGTCCATCAGAAGCTACTCAGAGGCCTCCGGGTCTCTGGTCAACCTTGAGAAGAGTCAAGCTCTGTGGACATTAGACACTGATCCCGGCTTTGATCTGCCGCAGTTTGCCAATGCCTCCACCCATATTAAGATCCTAGGGGTTAAATTCGGGAGGGATGATAATGCCAGGCTAAATTGGGAGGAGAAATTGGAAACGGAAATGTGAAGGTTCAGCGATGGAAGAACTGGAGGCTGACCTACAGAGAAAGGGTCACTATGTTGAAGACTTACCTGGTCCCCGTGTTTTTGTATGTCTCTGTCATTTTCCCTTTGCCAGAGCCTTTCTCAGCGAGGCTCTTCAGCCTGTTCTTCCAGCTCTTGTGGGGGAATAGGCTGAACCTAGTAAAGAGGGGAGTAACGTACTTACAGCGGAGAGAGGGGGGGTTGGATATGTTGAATCCAAGGGTTTTCTTTGACTCATTGTTTCTGAAGGTGAATTTTGGGAACATGGACTCAAACAGTAGCTCCCTGTGGGTGAATAGTATCCGGTACTGGATATTGCCTTTTGCAGAGTCTTGGGTGCGAGGCGGCAGTCTCAAGAGGAGGAGATGGACGGGTGACCACCTCCCCCAGTATCTGGACTATGGTCTGAAGTGTGTCAGGAAGTGGGGACTGGAGAGGTCTTACATTGAGAGCAACACGAGAAGAGACCTGTATGCTCGGATATGTGGGACTTTCTCCCATTCTCCACTGGCCCTGAGGGACTGTGTCACGACCACCCTTCAGGACAGTCTCAGGTTCCTGAACGGGAGACGACTTCCTTCCAAACTGTTTGATATCACTTGGCTTTCGCTCCATAGTCGGCTCTTTGTCCGGGGAATCTGAAGTTTCTGAGCGTCTCTGATCGGACCTGTCCCCTTGGTTGTCGGCAGGAGGAGACTATGGATCACTTTATATGTGATTGCTGGGGAGGAAGGAAGATCCGGGAGGAAGTGTCCGATCGTCTCCAAATCCCCAGACTGCGGACCCTAAAGTATCCTGACATAGTGTACGGTGTCCCCTCTAATGTCAGTAATATCGACAGAGAGACCATGTATATTATACTTAGTGTCATCAAGTACTACCACTGGCACATGAGGACCCGGGTATCACTGCACAATGAGCCATTTGATCACACCGCTGCAGCCGATCAGGTTATGTCGGAGCTCCGGTGGATCAAAACCATAGAAATTGGAAGGAGTCAGAGGAACGCAACATTATGGAGGAATGTGAGGTTCAGTTAGGAGATATGGTGTTTTTGTTTTTTTTTTTTATTTTCTCTCCCTCTCTCTCTGCTAACGGTGGACTTCATCATTTATTTATGTATGTAATGTGATTATGTAGTGCTTTTGTATATGTGACTGCAGAATGCAGTGATTTGTGTTTTCTTCGGGCAATTTTGTGTTTTTATAATTGTATTTGTTTGTTTTATAATAAAAATTGCCCCCTATGTACAAGAATATAACTACTATAATACTGCCCCTATGTACAAGAATATAACTACTATAATACTGCCCCTATGTACAAGAATATAACTACTATAATACTGCCCCTATGTACAAGAATATAACTACTATAATACTGCCCCTATATACAAGAATATAACTACTATAATACTGCCCCTATGTACAAGAATATAACTACTATAATACTGCCCCTATATACAAGAATATAACTACTATAATACTGCCCCCTATGTACAAGAATATAACTACGGTACTATAATACTGCCCCCTATATACAAGAATATAACTACTATAATACTGCCCCCTATATACAAGAATATAACTGCTATAATACTGCCCCTATGTACAGGAATATAACTGCTATAATACTGCCCCCTATGTACAAGAATATAACTACTATAATACTGCCCCTATGTACAGGAATATAACTGCTATAATACTGCCCCTATGTACAAGAATATAACTACTATAATACTGCCCCTATGTACAAGAATATAACTACTATAATACTGCCCCTATGTACAGGAATATAACTACTATAATACTGTCCCTATGTACAGGAATATAACTACTATAATACTGCCCCCTATGTACAGGAATATAACTACTATAATACTGCCCCTATATACAAGAATATAACTACTATAATACTGCTCCCTATATACAAGAATATAACTGCTATAATACTGCCCCTATGTACAAGAATATAACTACTATAATACTGCTCCTATGTACAGGAATATAACTACTATAATACTGCCCCTATGTACAAGAATATAACTACTATAATACTGCCCCTATGTACAAGAATATAACTGCTATAATACTGCCCCTATATACAAGAATATAACTACTATAATACTGCTCCCTATATACAAGAATATAACTGCTATAATACTGCCCCTATGTACAAGAATATAACTACTATAATACTGCCCCTATGTACAGGAATATCACTACTATAATACTGCCCTTATGTACAAGAATATAGCTACTATAATACTGCCCCCTATGTACAAGAATATAACTACTATAATACTGCCCCTATGAACAAGAATATAACTACTATAATACTGCTCCTATGTACAGGAATATCACTACTATAATTCTGCCCCTATGTACAAGAATATAACTACTATAATACTGCTCCTATGTACAAGAATATAACTACTATAATACTGCTCCCTATCTACAAGAATATAACTATTATAATACTGCTCCTATATACAAGAATATAACTACTATAATACTGCCCCCTATATACAAGAATATTACTACTATAATACTGCCCCCTATGTACAAGAATATAACTACTATAATACTGCCCCCTATGTACAAGAATACATAACAAGTCGTGACCTTGAGCATCAATTCCAGCTGACAAAGACACTTCCTGCTGGTCACAAGTGGCGTTATTGTCTGTGTAGGTCGGCGTCCCACTCTTCTTGAAGGGTAGACATCTGCGGTACAGAGTTACGACCTCTGCACGGCAGCTCTGCTGATCCCAAAGGTTTTCTATGGGGTTCAGGTCTGGAGAAAATGTGGCAGCTCTATTTGAGGTTCTCCAGTCTCCAGCAGCCATTTCCTAATGATGCGACCTCGATGAGCTGGAGCATAGTCCTCCATGAAGATGACATTAGCCCTGTATTGTTCCTCCAGAGGTGCAATGACTGGATTAATGATGATATCCCAGTAGTCGGTCACTGCACTATTCACACACACAGTGTAGGGCCATTCTGTAGTGATCGCCCACACTGTAACACCAGCACCCCAAAGGCTCGTTTGGTGACAGCAGTGGTGGCCATAATTTCTGCTCAACGTGAATACACTTTCATCAGCGATCAGCACGAAGGCCCACTGATCGCTTATCCAGCGTAGATGACTGCTGTGCCTGGTGGTGTAGTTAGGTATGTAGATGACTCCTGTGCCTGGTGGTGCGGTCAGGTACATAGATGACTCCTGTGCCTGGTGGTGCGGTCAGGTACGTGAGATGAATTCTGTGCC